>NW_026606572.1:4352500-4531187 GCF_029890125.1 Rhinichthys klamathensis goyatoka | reverse complement strand
ATTCTCGCCTCTTCTGTCATATTTATCCTCCATCATAACACCATATACAAGAGCAGTTGAAAATGACATTAGCATAACTGTTAGGTTTCATCTGTGGGTTACATCTGTAATGGATTTTCTTCTCAAATCTAACTATCTTAGATTTGGCTCCCTAAGACCAACTTATACTATAGTATAACTTATACGCTAGCACGTCTAAATATAATTGACGTTAGCTACGTTCACACATCAGCGAGTCTCCAGTCGACTACAGCATCCGCTCCCTAACTATACATCAGCGAGTCTCCAGTCGACTACAGCATCCGCTCCCTAACTATACATCAGCGAGTCTCCAGTCGACTACAGCATCTGCTCCCTAACTATACATCAGCGAGTCTCCAGTCGACTACAGCATCCGCTCCCTAACTATACATCAGCGAGTCTCCAGTCGACTACAGCATCCGTCTAAATTCTACACTTAAGCGAGTCTCCAGTCGACTACAGCATCCGTCTAAATTCTTCATTCCAGCGAGTCTCCAGTCGACTACAGCATCCGTCTAAATTCTTCATTCCAGCGAGTCTCCAGTCGACTACAGCATCCGTCTAAATTCTATACATCAGTGAGTCTCCAGTCGACTACAGCATCCGCTCCCTAACTATACATCAGCGAGTCTCCAGTCGACTACAGCATCCGTCTAAATTCTTCACTTCAGCGAGTCTCCAGTCGACTACAGCATCCGTCTAAATTCTTCACTTCAGCGAGTCTCCAGTCGACTACAGCATCCATCTAAATTCTTCACTTCAGCGAGTCTCCAGTCGACTACAGCATCCGTCTAAATTCTACACTCCAGCGAGTCTCCAGTCGACTACAGCATCCGCTCCCTAACTATACATCAGCGAGTCTCCAGTCGACTACAGCATCCGCTCCCTAACTATACATCAGCGAGTCTCCAGTCGACTACAGCATCCGCTCCCTAACATCAGCGAGTCTCCAGTCGACTACAGCATCCGCTCCCTAACTATACATCAGCGAGTCTCCAGTCGACTACAGCATCCGCTCCCTAACTATACATCAGCGATTCTCCAGTCGACTACAGCATCCGTCTAAATTCTTCACTTCAGCGAGTCTCCAGTCGACTACAGCATCCGTCTAAATTTTTCACTTCAGCGAGTCTCCAGTCGACTACAGCACCCGTCTAAATTCTATACATCAGCGAGTCTCCAGCCGACTACAGCATCCGTCTAAATTCTTCACTTCAGCGAGTCTCCAGTCGACTACAGCATCCGTCTAAATTCTATACATCAGCGAGTCTCCAGTCGACTACAGCATCCGTCTAAATTCTTCCAATGCATTCTCACCCCAAGGCGTCACTAAAATGACAATTTTGACCATGCTTCAATATTCGACGCTTTGGGCACCCTTTAGCGTCAGTTAAATGACGCGATCCTAGGGCGTCATCTTACTGACGCTTTACCTAAGCGTCAGTTAGATGACGCGGGTAGGTTTAGGTCTGGGGTAGGGTTAGGATTAGATAGCGTCATCTAACTGACGTTAAAGGTAAAGCGTCAGCAAGTGACGCCCTAGGATCGCGTCATGTAACTGACGCTAAAGGGTGCCTAAAGCGTCGAATATTGAAGCATGGTCAAAATGATTCCCAAGGCGTCAGTTTCATGACGCCTAGGGATGAGAATGGGCTGATTCTTCACTTCAGCGAGTCTCCAGTCGACTACAGCATCTGTCTAAATTCTTCACTTCAGCGAGTCTCCAGTCGACTACAGCATCCGTCTAAATTCTATACATCAGTGAGTCTCCAGTCGACTACAGCATCCATCTAAATTCTTCACTTCAGCGAGTCTCCAGTCGACCACAGCATCCGTCTAAATTCTTCACTTCAGCGAGTCTCCAGTCGACTACAGCATCCATCTAAATTCTTCACTTCAGCGAGTCTCCAGTCGACTACAGCATCCGTCTAAATTCTATACATCAGCGAGTCTCCAGTCGACTACAGCATCCGTCTAAATTCTTCACTTCATCGAGTCTCCAGTCGACTACAGCATCCGTCTAAATTCTTCACTTCGGCGAGTCTCCAGTCGACTACAGCATCCGTCTAAATTCTATACATCAGCGAGTCTCCAGTCGACTACAGCATCCGTCTAAATTCTACACTCCAGCGAGTCTCCAGTCGACTACAGCATCCGTCTAAATTCTTCACTTCAGCGAGTCTCCAGTCGACTACAGCATCCGTCTAAATTCTATACATCAGCGAGTCTCCAGTCGACTACAGCATCCGTCTAAATTCTATACATCAGTGAGTCTCCAGTCGACTACAGCATGCGTCTAAATTTTTCACTTCAGCGAGTCTCCAGTCGACTACAGCATCCGTCTAATTTCTTCACTTCAGCGAGTCTCCAGTCGACTACAGCATCCGTCTAAATTCTATACATCAGCGAGTCTCCAGTCGACTACAGCATCCGTCTAAATTCTTCACTTCAGCGAGTCTCCAGTCGACTACAGCATCCGTCTAAATTCTATACATCAGCGAGTCTCCAGTCGACTACAGCATCCGTCTAAATTCTTCACTTCAGCGAGTCTCCAGTCGACTACAGCATCCGTCTAAATTCTATACATCAGCGAGTCTCCAGTCGACTACAGCATCCGTCTAAATTCTTCACTTCAGCGAGTCTCCAGTCGACTACAGCATCCGTCTAAATTCTATACATCAGCGAGTCTCCAGTCGACTACAGCATCCGTCTAAATTCTACACTCCAGCGAGTCTCCAGTCGACTACAGCATCCGTCTAAATTCTTCACTTCAGTGAGTCTCCAGTCGACTACAGCATCCGTCTAAATTCTTCACTTCAGCGAGTCTCCAGTCGACTACAGCATCCGTCTAAATTCTTCACTTCAGTGAGTCTCCAGTCGACTACAGCATCCGTCTAAATTCTATACATCAGCGAGTCTCCAGTCGACTACAGCATCCGTCTAAATTCTATACATCAGTTAGTCTCCAGTCGACTACAGCATCCGTCTAAATTCTTCACTTCAGCGAGTCTCCAGTCGACTACAGCATCCGTCTAAATTCTATACATCAGCGAGTCTCCAGTCGACTACAGCATCCGTCTAAATTCTACACTCCAGCGAGTCTCCAGTCGACTACAGCATCCGTCTAAATTCTTCACTTCAGCGAGTCTCCAGTCGACTACAGCATCCGTCTAAATTCTATACATCAGCGAGTCTCCAGTCGACTACAGCATCCGTCTAAATTCTATACATCAGTGAGTCTCCAGTCGACTAGAGTATCCGTCTAAATTCTTCACTTCAGCGAGTCTCCAGTCGACTACAGCATCCGTCTAAACTCTATACATCAGCGAGTCTCCAGTCGACTACAGCATCCGTCTAAATTCTATACATCAGCGAGTCTCCAGTCGACTACAGCATCCGTCTAAATTCTTCACTTCAGCGAGTCTCCAGTCGACTACAGCATCCGTCTAAATTCTATACATCAGCGAGTCTCCAGTTGACTACAGCATCCGTCTAAATTCTACACTTAAGCGAGTCTCCAGTCGACTACAGCATCCGTCTAAATTCTTCACTTCAGCGAGTCTCCAGTCGACTACAGCATCCGTCTAAATTCTATACATCAGCGAGTCTCCAGTCGACTACAGCATCCGTCTAAATTCTTCACTTCAGCGAGTCTCCAGTCGACTACAGCATCCGTCTAAATTCTATACATCAGCGAGTCTCCAGTCGACTACAGCATCCGTCTAAATTCTACACTCCAGCGAGTCTCCAGTCGACTACAGCATCCGTCTAAATTCTTCACTTCAGTGAGTCTCCAGTCGACTACAGCATCCGTCTAAATTCTTCACTTCAGCGAGTCTCCAGTCGACTACAGCATCCGTCTAAATTCTATACATCAGTGAGTCTCCAGTCGACTACAGGATCCATCTAAATTCTTCACTTCAGCGAGTCTCCAGTCGACTACTAACCTGACTCCGCCAGATGGATTTGCTCCGCATATCCATCTGGAAACCTTCCGTTGAAGTAGTTTTGGTAAGGGGCGAAAATACTGGTTAGCTGATTGGCCTATGTTGGTGATAGACGGGCCAAATCAACCAATCAGATCAACGAAGCATATGACGTACTAACAGAGCGTATCTTTTCCTCTGAGAAAAGCCTCCAGAGCAGTGTTTTGCTCTTCTTTCAGTGAAGAAATACTCTGTAATTCCGATAAAACTTGCTCGATAGCCACGCTGATGCTAGTTTCATCCGCTGAAGCCGACATGTTCTTTAGACTGAACTGACGCGCTTCTCGTTGCGTCACACCTCAACCCGCCTCAAAGCCAACGCTGATTGGACGTTCGTTTGGTGAACTGCTCCCAAATTTTCTTTAACGGAAAGTATCCAGACTGATCTGCGAGTGAAACCTTGAAAGCTCGCGAGATCAGGATGGTCTCACGAGGCTAGTCGACTACAGCATCCGTCTAAATTCTATACATCAGCGAGTCTCCAGTCGACTGCAGCATCCGTCTAAATTCTACACTCCAGCGAGTTTCCAGTCGACTACAGCATCCGTCTAAATTCTTCACTTCAGTGAGTCTCCAGTCGACTACAGCATCCGTCTAAATTCTTCACTTCAGCGAGTCTCCAGTCGACTACAGCATCCGTCTAAATTCTATACATCAGCGAGTCTCCAGTCGACTACAGCATCCGCTCCCTAACTATACATCAGCAAGTCTCCAGTCGACTACAGCATCCGTCTAAATTCTACACTTCAGCGAGTCTCCAGTCGACTACAGCATCCGTCTAAATTCTTCACTTCAGCGAGTCTCCAGTCGACTACAGCATCCGTCTAAATTCTAAACATCAGCGAGTCTCCAGTCGACTACAGCATCCGTCTAAATTCTTCACTTCAGCGAGTCTCCAGTCGACTACAGCATCCGTCTAAATTCTACACTCCAGCGAGTCTCCAGTCGACTACAGCATCCGTCTAAATTCTACACTCCAGCGAGTCTCCAGTCGACTACAGCATCCGCTCCCTAACTATACATCAGTGAGTCTCCAGTCGACTACAGCATCCGTCTAAATTCTTCACTTCAGTGAGTCTCCAGTCGTCTACAGCATCCGTCTAAATTCTTCACTTCAGCGAGTCTCCAGTCGACTACAGCATCCGTCTAAATTCTTCACTTCAGCGAATCTCCAGTCGACTACAGCATCCGTCTAAATTCTATACATCAGTTAGTCTCCAGTCGACTACAGCATCCGTCTAAATTCTTCACTTCAGCGAGTCTCCAGTCGACTACAGCATCCGTCTAAATTCTATACATCAGTTAGTCTCCAGTCGACTACAGCATCCGTCTAAATTCTTCACTTCAGCGAATCTCCAGTCGACTACAGCATCCGTCTAAATTCTATACATCAGTTAGTCTCCAGTCGACTACAGCATCCGTCTAAATTGTTCACTTCAGTGAGTCTCCAGTCGACTACAGCATCCGTCTAAATTCATCACTTCAGCGAGTCTCCAGTCGACTACAGCATCCGTCTAAATTCTTCACTTCAGCGAATCTCCATTCGACTACAGCATCCGTCTAAATTCTATACATCAGTTAGTCTCCAGTCGACTACAGCATCCGTCTAAATTCTTCACTTCAGCGAGTCTCCAGTCGACTACAGCATCCGTCTAAATTCATCACTTCAGCGAGTCTCCAGTCGACTACAGCATCCGTCTAAATTCTATACATCAGCGAGTCTCCAGTGGACTACAGCATCCGTCTAAATTCTTCACTTCAGCGAGTCTCCAGTCGACTACAGCATCAGTCTAAATTCTATACATCAGCGAGTCTCCAGTCGACTACAGCATCCGTCTAAATTCTACACTCCAGCGAGTCTCCAGTCGACTACAGCATCCGTCTAAATTCTTCACTTCAGTGAGTCTCCAGTCGACTACAGCATCCGTCTAAATTCTTCACTTCAGGGAGTCTCCAGTCGACTACAGCATCCGTCTAAATTCATCACTTCAGCGAGTCTCCAGTCGACTACAGCATCCGTCTAAATTCTTCACTTCAGCGAGTCTCCAGTCGACTACAGCATCGTCTAAATTCTATACATCAGCGAGTCTCCAGTCGACTACAGCATCCGCTCCCTAACTATACATTAGCGAGTCTCCAGTCGACTACAGCATCCGCTCCCTAACATCAGCGAGTCTCCAGTCGACTACAGCATCCGCTCCCTAACTATACATCAGCGAGTCTCCAGTCGACTACAGCATCCGCTCCCTAACTATACATCAGCGAGTCTCCAGTCGACTACAGCATCCGTCTAAATTCTTCACTTCAGCGAGTCTCCAGTCGACTACAGCATCAGTCTAAATTCTTCACTTCAGCGAGTCTCCAGTCGACTACAGCACCCGTCTAAATTCTTCACTTCAGCGAGTCTCCAGTCGACTACAGCATCCGTCTAAATTCTATACATCAGCGAGTCTCCAGTCGACTACAGCATCCATCTAAATTCTACACTCCAGCGAGTCTCCAGTCGACTACAGCATCCGTCTAAATTCTACACTCCAGCGAGTCTCCAGTCGACTACAGCATCCGTCTAAATTTTTCACTTCAGCGAGTCTCCAGTCGACTACAGCATCCGTCTAAATTCTACACTCCAGCGAGTCTCCAGTCGACTACAGCATCCGTCTAAATTCTACACTCCAGCGAGTCTCCAGTCGACTACAGCATCCGCTCCCTAACTATACATCAGTGAGTCTCCAGTCGACTACAGCATCCGTCTAAATTCTTCACTTCAGTGAGTCTCCAGACGTCTACAGCATCCGTCTAAATTCTTCACTTCAGCGAGTCTCCAGTCGACTACAGCATCCGTCTAAATTCTTCACTTCAGCGAGTCTCCAGTCGACTACAGCATCCGTCTAAATTCTATACATCAGTGAGTCTCCAGTCGACTACAGCATCCGTCTAAATTCTTCACTTCAGCGAGTCTCCAGTCGACTACAGCATCCATCTAAATTCTTCACTTCAGCGAGTCTCCAGTCGACTACAGCATCCGTCTAAATTCTATACATCAGCGAGTCTCCAGTCGACTACAGCATCCGTCTAAATTCTTCACTTCATCGAGTCTCCAGTCGACTACAGCATCCGTCTAAATTCTTCACTTCGGCGAGTCTCCAGTCGACTACAGCATCCGTCTAAATTCTATACATCAGCGAGTCTCCAGTCGACTACAGCATCCGTCTAAATTCTACACTCCAGCGAGTCTCCAGTCGACTACAGCATCCGTCTAAATTCTTCACTTCAGCGAGTCTCCAGTCGACTACAGCATCCGTCTAAATTCTATACATCAGCGAGTCTCCAGTCGACTACAGCATCCGTCTAAATTCTATACATCAGTGAGTCTCCAGTCGACTACAGCATGCGTCTAAATTTTTCACTTCAGCGAGTCTCCAGTCGACTACAGCATCCGTCTAATTTCTTCACTTCAGCGAGTCTCCAGTCGACTACAGCATCCGTCTAAATTCTATACATCAGCGAGTCTCCAGTCGACTACAGCATCCGTCTAAATTCTTCACTTCAGCGAGTCTCCAGTCGACTACAGCATCCGTCTAAATTCTATACATCAGCGAGTCTCCAGTCGACTACAGCATCCGTCTAAATTCTTCACTTCAGCGAGTCTCCAGTCGACTACAGCATCCGTCTAAATTCTATACATCAGCGAGTCTCCAGTCGACTACAGCATCCGTCTAAATTCTTCACTTCAGCGAGTCTCCAGTCGACTACAGCATCCGTCTAAATTCTATACATCAGCGAGTCTCCAGTCGACTACAGCATCCGTCTAAATTCTACACTCCAGCGAGTCTCCAGTCGACTACAGCATCCGTCTAAATTCTTCACTTCAGTGAGTCTCCAGTCGACTACAGCATCCGTCTAAATTCTTCACTTCAGCGAGTCTCCAGTCGACTACAGCATCCGTCTAAATTCTTCACTTCAGTGAGTCTCCAGTCGACTACAGCATCCGTCTAAATTCTATACATCAGCGAGTCTCCAGTCGACTACAGCATCCGTCTAAATTCTATACATCAGTTAGTCTCCAGTCGACTACAGCATCCGTCTAAATTCTTCACTTCAGCGAGTCTCCAGTCGACTACAGCATCCGTCTAAATTCTATACATCAGCGAGTCTCCAGTCGACTACAGCATCCGTCTAAATTCTACACTCCAGCGAGTCTCCAGTCGACTACAGCATCCGTCTAAATTCTTCACTTCAGCGAGTCTCCAGTCGACTACAGCATCCGTCTAAATTCTATACATCAGCGAGTCTCCAGTCGACTACAGCATCCGTCTAAATTCTATACATCAGTGAGTCTCCAGTCGACTAGAGTATCCGTCTAAATTCTTCACTTCAGCGAGTCTCCAGTCGACTACAGCATCCGTCTAAACTCTATACATCAGCGAGTCTCCAGTCGACTACAGCATCCGTCTAAATTCTATACATCAGCGAGTCTCCAGTCGACTACAGCATCCGTCTAAATTCTTCACTTCAGCGAGTCTCCAGTCGACTACAGCATCCGTCTAAATTCTATACATCAGCGAGTCTCCAGTTGACTACAGCATCCGTCTAAATTCTACACTTAAGCGAGTCTCCAGTCGACTACAGCATCCGTCTAAATTCTTCACTTCAGCGAGTCTCCAGTCGACTACAGCATCCGTCTAAATTCTATACATCAGCGAGTCTCCAGTCGACTACAGCATCCGTCTAAATTCTTCACTTCAGCGAGTCTCCAGTCGACTACAGCATCCGTCTAAATTCTATACATCAGCGAGTCTCCAGTCGACTACAGCATCCGTCTAAATTCTACACTCCAGCGAGTCTCCAGTCGACTACAGCATCCGTCTAAATTCTTCACTTCAGTGAGTCTCCAGTCGACTACAGCATCCGTCTAAATTCTTCACTTCAGCGAGTCTCCAGTCGACTACAGCATCCGTCTAAATTCTATACATCAGTGAGTCTCCAGTCGACTACAGGATCCATCTAAATTCTTCACTTCAGCGAGTCTCCAGTCGACTACAGCATCCGTCTAAATTCTATACATCAGCGAGTCTCCAGTCGACTGCAGCATCCGTCTAAATTCTACACTCCAGCGAGTTTCCAGTCGACTACAGCATCCGTCTAAATTCTTCACTTCAGTGAGTCTCCAGTCGACTACAGCATCCGTCTAAATTCTTCACTTCAGCGAGTCTCCAGTCGACTACAGCATCCGTCTAAATTCTATACATCAGCGAGTCTCCAGTCGACTACAGCATCCGCTCCCTAACTATACATCAGCAAGTCTCCAGTCGACTACAGCATCCGTCTAAATTCTACACTTCAGCGAGTCTCCAGTCGACTACAGCATCCGTCTAAATTCTTCACTTCAGCGAGTCTCCAGTCGACTACAGCATCCGTCTAAATTCTAAACATCAGCGAGTCTCCAGTCGACTACAGCATCCGTCTAAATTCTTCACTTCAGCGAGTCTCCAGTCGACTACAGCATCCGTCTAAATTCTACACTCCAGCGAGTCTCCAGTCGACTACAGCATCCGTCTAAATTCTACACTCCAGCGAGTCTCCAGTCGACTACAGCATCCGCTCCCTAACTATACATCAGTGAGTCTCCAGTCGACTACAGCATCCGTCTAAATTCTTCACTTCAGTGAGTCTCCAGTCGTCTACAGCATCCGTCTAAATTCTTCACTTCAGCGAGTCTCCAGTCGACTACAGCATCCGTCTAAATTCTTCACTTCAGCGAATCTCCAGTCGACTACAGCATCCGTCTAAATTCTATACATCAGTTAGTCTCCAGTCGACTACAGCATCCGTCTAAATTCTTCACTTCAGCGAGTCTCCAGTCGACTACAGCATCCGTCTAAATTCTATACATCAGTTAGTCTCCAGTCGACTACAGCATCCGTCTAAATTCTTCACTTCAGCGAATCTCCAGTCGACTACAGCATCCGTCTAAATTCTATACATCAGTTAGTCTCCAGTCGACTACAGCATCCGTCTAAATTGTTCACTTCAGTGAGTCTCCAGTCGACTACAGCATCCGTCTAAATTCATCACTTCAGCGAGTCTCCAGTCGACTACAGCATCCGTCTAAATTCTTCACTTCAGCGAATCTCCAGTCGACTACAGCATCCGTCTAAATTCTATACATCAGTTAGTCTCCAGTCGACTACAGCATCCGTCTAAATTCTTCACTTCAGCGAGTCTCCAGTCGACTACAGCATCCGTCTAAATTCATCACTTCAGCGAGTCTCCAGTCGACTACAGCATCCGTCTAAATTCTATACATCAGCGAGTCTCCAGTGGACTACAGCATCCGTCTAAATTCTTCACTTCAGCGAGTCTCCAGTCGACTACAGCATCAGTCTAAATTCTATACATCAGCGAGTCTCCAGTCGACTACAGCATCCGTCTAAATTCTACACTCCAGCGAGTCTCCAGTCGACTACAGCATCCGTCTAAATTCTTCACTTCAGTGAGTCTCCAGTCGACTACAGCATCCGTCTAAATTCTTCACTTCAGGGAGTCTCCAGTCGACTACAGCATCCGTCTAAATTCATCACTTCAGCGAGTCTCCAGTCGACTACAGCATCCGTCTAAATTCTTCACTTCAGCGAGTCTCCAGTCGACTACAGCATCGTCTAAATTCTATACATCAGCGAGTCTCCAGTCGACTACAGCATCCGCTCCCTAACTATACATTAGCGAGTCTCCAGTCGACTACAGCATCCGCTCCCTAACATCAGCGAGTCTCCAGTCGACTACAGCATCCGCTCCCTAACTATACATCAGCGAGTCTCCAGTCGACTACAGCATCCGCTCCCTAACTATACATCAGCGAGTCTCCAGTCGACTACAGCATCCGTCTAAATTCTTCACTTCAGCGAGTCTCCAGTCGACTACAGCATCAGTCTAAATTCTTCACTTCAGCGAGTCTCCAGTCGACTACAGCACCCGTCTAAATTCTTCACTTCAGCGAGTCTCCAGTCGACTACAGCATCCGTCTAAATTCTATACATCAGCGAGTCTCCAGTCGACTACAGCATCCATCTAAATTCTACACTCCAGCGAGTCTCCAGTCGACTACAGCATCCGTCTAAATTCTACACTCCAGCGAGTCTCCAGTCGACTACAGCATCCGTCTAAATTTTTCACTTCAGCGAGTCTCCAGTCGACTACAGCATCCGTCTAAATTCTACACTCCAGCGAGTCTCCAGTCGACTACAGCATCCGTCTAAATTCTACACTCCAGCGAGTCTCCAGTCGACTACAGCATCCGCTCCCTAACTATACATCAGTGAGTCTCCAGTCGACTACAGCATCCGTCTAAATTCTTCACTTCAGTGAGTCTCCAGACGTCTACAGCATCCGTCTAAATTCTTCACTTCAGCGAGTCTCCAGTCGACTACAGCATCCGTCTAAATTCTTCACTTCAGCGAGTCTCCAGTCGACTACAGCATCCGTCTAAATTCTATACATCAGTGAGTCTCCAGTCGACTACAGCATCCGTCTAAATTCTTCACTTCAGCGAGTCTCCAGTCGACTACAGCATCCGTCTAAATTCATCACTTCAGCGAGTCTCCAGTCGACTGCAGCATCCGTCTAAATTCTATACATCAGCGAGTCTCCAGTCGACTACAGCATCCGTCTAAATTCTTCACTTCAGCGAGTCTCCAGTCGACTACAGCATCCGTCTAAATTCTATACATCAGCGAGTCTCCAGTCGACTACAGCATCCGCTCCCTAACTATACATCAGCGAGTCTCCAGTCGACTACAGCATTCGTCTAAATTCTACACTTCAGCGAGTCTCCAGTCGACTACAGCATCCGTCTAAATTCTTCACTTCAGCGAGTCTCCAGTCGACTACAGCATCCGTCTAAATTCTATACATCAGCGAGTCTCCAGTCGACTACAGCATCCGTCTAAATTCTTCATTTCAGCGAGTCTCCAGTCGACTACAGCATCCGTCTAAATTCTATACATCAGCGAGTCTCCAGTCGACTACAGCATCCGTGTAAATTCTACACTTCAGCGAGTCTCCAGTCGACTACAGCATCCGTCTAAATTCTTCACTTCAGCGAGTCTCCAGTCGACTACAGCATCCGTCTAAATTCTATACATCAGCGAGTCTCCAGTCGACTACAGCATCCGTCTAAATTCTATACATCAGCGAGTCTCCAGTCGACTACAGCATCCGTCTAAATTCTTCACTTCAGCGAGTCTCCAGTCGACTACAGCATCCGTCTAAATTCTACACTCCAGCGAGTCTCCAGTCGACTACAGCATCCGTCTAAATTCTTCACTTCAGTGAGTCTCCAGTCGACTACAGCATCCGTCTAAATTCTATACATCAGCGAGTCTCCAGTCGACTACAGCATCCGTCTAAATTCTTCACTTCAGCGAGTCTCCAGTCGACTACAGCATCCGTCTAAATTCTACACTCCAGCGAGTCTCCAGTCGACTACAGCATCCGTCTAAATTCTTCACTTCAGTGAGTCTCCAGTCGACTACAGCATCCGAGTAAATTCTTCACTTCAGCGAGTCTCCAGTCGACTACAGCATCCGTCTAAATTCTATACATCAGTGAGTCTCCAGTCGACTACAGCATCCGTCTAAATTCTTCACTTCAGCGAGTCTCCAGTCGACTACAGCATCCATCTAAATTCTATACATCAGCGAGTCTCCAGTCGACTACAGCATCCGTCTAAATTCTACACTCCAGCGAGTCTCCAGTCGACTACAGCATCCGTCTAAATTCTACACTCCAGCGAGTCTCCAGTCGACTACAGCATCCGTCTAAATTCTTCACTTCAGCGAGTCTCCAGTCGACTACAGCATCCGTCTAAATTCTATACATCAGCGAGTCTCCAGTCGACTACAGCATCCGTCTAAATTCTATACATCAGTGAGTCTCCAGTCGACTACAGCATCTGTCTAAATTCTTCACTTCAGCGAGTCTCCAGTCGACTACAGCATCCATCTAAATTCTATACATCAGCGAGTCTCCAGTCGACTACAGCATCCGTCTAAATTCTACACTCCAGCGAGTCTCCAGTCGACTACAGCATCCGTCTAAATTCTACACTCCAGCGAGTCTCCAGTCGACTACAGCATCCGTCTAAATTTTTCACTTCAGCGAGTCTCCAGTCGACTACAGCATCCGTCTAAATTCTATACATCAGCGAGTCTCCAGTCGACTACAGCATCCGTCTAAATTCTATACATCAGTGAGTCTCCAGTCGACTACAGCATCCGTCTAATTTCTTCACTTCAGCGAGTCTCCAGTCGACTACAGCATCCGTCTAAATTCTATACATCAGCGAGTCTCCAGTCGACTACAGCATCCGTCTAAATTCTATACATCAGCGAGTCTCCAGTCGACTACAGCATCCGTCTAAATTCTTCACTTCAGCGAGTCTCCAGTCGACTACAGCATCCATCTAAATTCTATACATCAGCGAGTCTCCAGTCGACTACAGCATCCGTCTAAATTCTACACTTCAGCGAGTCTCCAGTCGACTACAGCATCCATCTAAATTCTTCACTTCAGCGAGTCTCCAGTCGACTACAGCATCCGTCTAAATTCTATACATCAGCGAGTCTCCAGTCGACTACAGCATCCGTCTAAATTCTTCACTTCAGCGAGTCTCCAGTCGACTACAGCATCCGTCTAAATTCTATACATCAGTGAGTCTCCAGTCGACTACAGCATCCGTCTAAATTCTTCACTTCAGCGAGTCTCCAGTCGACTACAGCATCCGTCTAAATTCTATACATCAGCGAGTCTCCAGTCGACTACAGCATCCGTCTAAATTCTACACTCCAGCGAGTCTCCAGTCGACTACAGCATCCGTCTAAATTCTACACTCCAGCGAGTCTCCAGTCGACTACAGCATCCGTCTAAATTCTTCACTTCAGCAAGTCTCCAGTCGACTACAGCATCCGTCTAAATTCTACACTCCAGCGAGTCTCCAGTCGACTACAGCATCCGTCTAAATTCTACACTCCAGCGAGTCTCCAGTCGACTACAGCATCCGCTCCCTAACTACACATCAGTGAGTCTCCAGTCGACTACAGCATCCGTCTAAATTCTTCACTTCAGTGAGTCTCCAGTCATCTACAACATCCGTCTAAATTCTTCACTTCAGCGAGTCTCCAGTCGACTACAGCATCCGTCTAAATTCTTCACTTCAGCGAGTCTCCAGTCGACTACAGCATCCGTCTAAATTCTATACATCAGTGAGTCTCCAGTCGACTACAGCATCCGTCTAAATTCTTCACTTCAGCGAGTCTCCAGTCGACTACAGCATCCGTCTAAATTCATCACTTCAGCGAGTCTCCAGTCGACTACAGCATCCGTCTAAATTCTATACATCAGCGAGTCTCCAGTCGACTACAGCATCCGTCTAAATTCTTCACTTCAGCGAGTCTCCAGTCGACTACAGCATCCGTCTAAATTCTATATATCAGCGAGTCTCCAGTCCACTACAGCATCCGTCTAAATTCTACACTCCAGCGAGTCTCCAGTCGACTACAGCATCCGTCTAAATTCTTCACTTCAGTGAGTCTCCAGTCGACTACAGCATCCGTCTAAATTCTTCACTTCAGCGAGTCTCCAGTCGACTACAGCATCCGTCTAAATTCTATACATCAGTGAGTCTCCAGTCGACTACAGCATCCGTCTAAATTCTTCACTTCAGCGAGTCTCCAGTCGACTACAGCATCCGTCTAAATTCTATACATCAGCGAGTCTCCAGTCGACTACAGCATCCGTCTAAATTCTACACTCCTGCGAGTCTCCAGTCGACTACAGCATCCGTCTAAATTCTTCACTTCAGTGAGTCTCCAGTCGACTACAGCATCCGTCTAAATTCTTCACTTCAGCGAGTCTCCAGTCGACTACAGCATCCGTCTAAATTCTATACATCAGCGAGTCTCCAGTCGACTACAGCATCCGCTCCCTAACTATACATCAGCGAGTCTCCAGTCGACTACAGCATTCGTCTAAATTCTACACTTCAGCGAGTCTCCAGTCGACTACAGCATCCGTCTAAATTCTTCACTTCAGCGAGTCTCCAGTCGACTACAGCATCCGTCTAAATTCTATACATCAGCGAGTCTCCAGTCGACTACAGCATCCGTCTAAATTCTTCATTTCAGCGAGTCTCCAGTCGACTACAGCATCCGTCTAAATTCTATACATCAGCGAGTCTCCAGTCGACTACAGCATCCGTGTAAATTCTACACTTCAGCGAGTCTCCAGTCGACTACAGCATCCGTCTAAATTCTTCACTTCAGCGAGTCTCCAGTCGACTACAGCATCCGTCTAAATTCTATACATCAGCGAGTCTCCAGTGGACTACAGCATCCGTCTAAATTCTTCACTTCAGCGAGTCTCCAGTCGACTACAGCATCCGTCTAAATTTTTCACTTCAGCGAGTCTCCAGTCGACTACAGCATCCGTCTAAATTCTTCACTTCAGTGAGTCTCCAGTCGACTACAGTATCCGTCTAAATTCTATACATCAGTGAGTCTCCAGTCGACTACAGCATCCGTCTAAATTCTTCACTTCAGCGAGTCTCCAGTCGACTACAGCATCCGTCTAAATTCTATACATCAGCGAGTCTCCAGTCGGCTACAGCATCCGTCTAAATTCTACACTCCAGCGAGTCTCCAGTCGACTACAGCATCCGTCTAAATTCTACACTCCAGCGAGTCTCCAGTCGACTACAGCATCCGTCTAAATTCTTCACTTCAGCGAGTCTCCAGTCGACTACAGCATCCTTCTAAATTCTATACATCAGCGAGTCTCCAGTCGACTACAGCATCCGTCTAAATTCTATACATCAGTGAGTCTCCAGTCGACTACAGCATCCGTCTAAATTCTTCACTTCAGCGAGTCTCCAGTCGACTACAGCATCCGTCTAAATTCTATACATCATCGAGTCTCCAGTCGACTACAGCATCCGTCTAAATTCTTCACTTCAGTGAGTCTCCAGTCGACTACAGCATCCGTCTAAATTCTTCACTTCAGCGAGTCTCCAGTCGACTACAGCATCCGTCTAAATTCTATACATCAGCGAGTCTCCAGTCGACTACAGCATCCGCTCCCTAACTATACATCAGCGAGTCTCCAGTCGACTACAGCATTCGTCTAAATTCTACACTTCAGCGAGTCTCCAGTCGACTACAGCATCCGTCTAAATTCTTCACTTCAGCGAGTCTCCAGTCGACTACAGCATCCGTCTAAATTCTATACATCAGCGAGTCTCCAGTCGACTACAGCATCCGTCTAAATTCTTCATTTCAGCGAGTCTCCAGTCGACTACAGCATCCGTCTAAATTCTATACATCAGCGAGTCTCCAGTCGACTACAGCATCCGTGTAAATTCTACACTTCAGCGAGTCTCCAGTCGACTACAGCATCCGTCTAAATTCTTCACTTCAGCGAGTCTCCAGTCGACTACAGCATCCGTCTAAATTCTTCACTTCAGTGAGTCTCCAGTCGACTACAGAATCCGTCTAAATTCTTCACTTCAGCGAGTCTCCAGTCGACTACAGCATCCGTCTAAATTCTATACATCAGTGAGTCTCCAGTCGACTACAGCATCCGTCTAAATTCTTCACTTCAGCGAGTCTCCAGTCGACTACAGCATCCGTCTAAATTCTATACATCAGCGAGTCTCCAGTCGACTACAGCATCCGTCTAAATTCTACACTCCAGCGAGTCTCCAGTCGACTACAGCATCCGTCTAAATTCTACACTCCAGCGAGTCTCCAGTCGACTACAGCATCCGTCTAAATTCTTCACTTCAGCGAGTCTCCAGTCGACTACAGCATCCGTCTAAATTCTATACATCAGCGAGTCTCCAGTCGACTACAGCATCCGTCTAAATTCTATACATCAGTGAGTCTCCAGTCGACTACAGCATCCGTCTAAATTCTTCACTTCAGCGAGTCTCCAGTCGACTACAGCATCCGTCTAAATTCTATACATCAGCGAGTCTCCAGTCGACTACAGCATCCGTCTAAATTCTATACATCAGCGAGTCTCCAGTCGACTACAGCATCCGTCTAAATTCTTCACTTCAGCGAGTCTCCAGTCGACTACAGCATCCATCTAAATTCTATACATAAGCGAGTCTCCAGTCGACTACAGCATCCGTCTAAATTCTACACTTCAGCGAGTCTCCAGTCGACTACAGCATCCGTCTAAATTCTTCACTTCAGCGAGTCTTCAGTCGACTACAGCATCCGTCTAAATTCTATACATCAGCGAGTCTCCAGTCGACTACAGCATCCGTCTAAATTCTTCACTTCAGCGAGTCTCCAGTCGACTACAGCATCCGTCTAAATTCTATACATCAGCGAGTCTCCAGTCGACTACAGCATCCGTCTAAATTCTACACTCCAGCGAGTCTCCAGTCGACTACAGCATCCGTCTAAATTCTTCACTTCAGTGAGTCTCCAGTCGACTACAGCATCCGTCTAAATTCTTCACTTCAGCGAGTCTCCAGTCGACTACAGCATCCGTCTAAATTCTCTACATCAGTGAGTCTCCAGTCGACTACAGCATCCGTCTAAATTCTTCACTTCAGCGAGTCTCCAGTCGACTACAGCATCCGTCTAAATTCTATACATCAGCGAGTCTCCAGTCGACTACAGCATCCGTCTAAATTCTACACTCCAGCGAGTCTCCAGTCGACTACAGCATCCGTCTAAATTCTTCACTTCAGTGAGTCTCCAGTCGACTACAGCATCCGTCTTAATTCTTCACTTCAGCGAGTCTCCAGTCGACTACAGCATCCGTCTAAATTCTATACATCAGCGAGTCTCCAGTCAACTACAGCATCCGCTCCCTAACTATACATCAACGAGTCTCCAGTCGACTACAGCATCCGTCTAAATTCTACACTTAAGCGAGTCTCCAGTCGACTACAGCATCCATCTAAATTCTTCACTTCAGCGAGTCTCCAGTCGACTACAGCATCCGTCTAAATTCTATACATCAGCGAGTCTCCAGTCGACTACAGCATCCGTCTAAATTCTTCATTTCAGCGAGTCTCCAGTCGACTACAGCATCCGTCTAAATTCTATACATCAGCGAGTCTCCAGTCGACTACAGCATCCGTGTAAATTCTACACTTCAGCGAGTCTCCAGTCGACTACAGCATCCGTCTAAATTCTTCACTTCAGCGAGTCTCCAGTCGACTACAGCATCCGTCTAAATTCTATACATCAGCGAGTCTCCAGTCGACTACAGCATCCGTCTAAATTCTTCACTTCAGCGAGTCTCCAGTCGACTACAGCATCCGTCTAAATTCTATACATCAGCGAGTCTCCAGTCGACTACAGCATCCGTCTAAATTCTACACTCCAGCGAGTCTCCAGTCGACTACAGCATCCGTCTAAATTCTATACATCAGCGAGTCTCCAGTCGACTACAGCATCCGTCTAAATTCTACACTCCAGCGAGTCTCCAGTCGACTACAGCATCCGTCTAAATTCTACACTCCAGCCAATCTCCAGTCGACTACAGCATCCGTCTAAATTCTTCACTTCAGCGAGTCTCCAGTCGACTACAGCATCCGTCTAAATTCTATACATCAGCGAGTCTCCAGTCGACTACAGCATCCGTCTAAATTCTATACATCAGTGAGTCTCCAGTCGACTACAGCATCCGTCTAAATTCTTCACTTCAGCGAGTCTCCAGTCGACTACAGCATCCGTCTAAATTCTATACATCAGCGAGTCTCCAGTCGACTACAGCATCCGTCTAAATTCTATACATCAGCGAGTCTCCAGTCGACTACAGCATCCGTCTAAATTCTTCACTTCAGTGAGTCTCCAGTCGACTACAGCATCCGTCTAAATTCTACACTTCAGCGAGTCTCCAGTCGACTACAGCATCCGTCTAAATTCTATACATCAGTGAGTCTCCAGTCGACTACAGCATCCGTCTAAATTCTTCACTTCAGCGAGTCTCCAGTCGACTACAGCATCCGTCTAAATTCTATACATCAGCGAGTCTCCAGTCGACTACAGCATCCGTCTAAATTCTATACATCAGCGAGTCTCCAGTCGACTACAGCATCCGTCTAAATTCTTCACTTCAGTGAGTCTCCAGTCGACTACAGCATCCGTCTAAATTCTACACTTCAGCGAGTCTCCAGTCGACTACAGCATCCGTCTAAATTCTTCACTTCAGTGAGTCTCCAGTCGACTACAGCATCCGTCTAAATTCTACACTCCAGCGAGTCTCCAGTCGACTACAGCATCCGTCTAAATTCTACACTCCAGCGAGTCTCCAGTCGACTACAGCATCCGCTCCCTAACTATACATCAGTGAGTCTCCAGTCGACTACAGCATCCGTCTAAATTTTTCACTTCAGTGAGTCTCCAGTCGTCTACAGCATCCGTCTAAATTCTTCACTTCAGCGAGTCTCCAGTCGACTACAGCATCTGTCTAAATTCTTCACTTCAGCGAGTCTCCAGTCGACTACAGCATCCGTCTAAATTGTATACATCAGTGAGTCTCCAGTCGACTACAGCATCCGTCTAAATTCTTCACTTCAGCGAGTCTCCAGTCGACTACAGCATCCGTCTAAATTCATCACTTCAGCGAGTCTCCAGTCGACTACAGCATCCGTCTAAATTCTATACATCAGCGAGTCTCCAGTCGACTACAGCATCCGTCTAAATTCTTCACTTCAGCAAGTCTCCAGTCGACTACAGCATCCGTCTAAATTCTATACATCAGCGAGTCTCCAGTCGACTACAGCATCCGTCTAAATTCTACACTCCAGCGAGTCTCCAGTCGACTACAGCATCCGTCTAAATTCTTCACTTCAGCGAGTCTCCAGTCGACTACAGCATCCGTCTAAATTCTATACATCAGCGAGTGTCCAGTCGACTACAGCATCCGCTCCCTAACTATACATCAGCGAGTCTCCAGTCGACTACAGCATCCGTCTAAATTCTACACTTCAGCGAGTCTCCAGTCGACTACAGCATCCGTCTAAATTCTTCACTTCAGCGAGTCTCCAGTCGACTACAGCATCCGTCTAAATTCATCACTTCAACGAGTCTCCAGTCGACTACAGCATCCGTCTAAATTCTATACATCAGCGAGTCTCCAGTCGACTAAAGCATCCGTCTAAATTCTATACATCAGCGAGTCTCCAGTCGACTACAGCATCCGTCTAAATTCTTCACTTCAGCGAGTCTCCAGTCGACTACAGCATCCGTCTAAATTCTATACATCAGCGAGTCTCCAGTCGACTACAGCATCCGTCTAAATTCTACACTCCAGCGAGTCTCCAGTCGACTACAGCATCCGTCTAAATTCTACACTCCAGCGAGTCTCCTGTCGACTACAGCATCCGCTCCCTAACTATACATCAGTGAGTCTCCAGTCGACTACAGCATCCGTCTAAATTCTTCACTTCAGCGAGTCTCCAGTCGACTACAGCATCCGTCTAAATTCTTCACTTCAGCGAGTCTCCAGTCGACTACAGCATCCGTCTAAATTCTTCACTTCAGCGAGTCTCCAGTCGACTACAGCATCCGTCTAAATTCTTCACTTCAGCGAGTCTCCAGTCGACTACAGCATCCGTCTAAATTCTTCACTTCAGCGAGTCTCCAGTCGACTACAGCATCCGTCTAAATTCTATACATCAGCGAGTTCTCAGAGAGTCTCAACAGAAAAAAGAAATACAACAGGCTTTATAGAATAAAGCCAGACACATCAAAATAGAATCCTCATGACTTAATCATCTTTTTGACTAATCATGTCACACTTTACCAATATGATTGGATGGTTTAAAGCAAGCCCCAGGTAGAAGTTTATCATACGGCCAAATTGTTAGAGTCAGAAACATGAATTGTTCATGATTAGTAAAAGACAGTTTACTATCTATTTTATAAAAAAATCCCCCACACATCATTTAGGTGGTGCTGATTTATGACTTTAATTCATGAAAAAAAAAAAAACAGTTTGAGTTCAAATTTGTTGGGGAAAATAATCAGAGAGGCTATCAAAAGGATAGAGCTTGGCAATATGTTGTATTTCATATTCTTATCGTCGCAGTGGAAGGAATAGCATCACTTGCAGTCTACCCATGACGATAATAGATCCATTAGTTTTGATTAACTTTGTTTTCAGACAACAATCAAGGACTTTCCCATGATACTTTGTTTCGTTGTTGATGGATAATGCCTGAGAGTGTGAATAAGTGTGTGTGTGTGTGTGTGTGTGTGTGTGTGTAATCATTGATTGCTGTCATTAGCCCAGTTACAGCTGCCTGTTGGGATTCCCTGGCAAACATGGAGGTGGTTCAAACAGTATTTATCTCAGAAATCATCACATTCAAGGATTTCCTCTAACTCATTTATTCTCAAGAGGTTTTGAGTACCCACGGTTTACCTTGCCTATGTGGTGTGACCCAACAAAAGTAAACGTAAAATTAAAGATTAAAATTAATTTAAGTTTTTATGAATTTATTTAATATAAATGTATTCATATTACCATAAACAATATGAACAAAATCAATAATTCACTGTACATGCACAACATACATATAGCACAAATTAACTATTTGAAAAATGGGTCACACTTTATACTAGGTGTCTTTAAGCCTATCTTCTGTTGGCTGGATGGTTTCAGGTTTTTTTGGACAATGACAAAATTCAAAAGTACTAAGTTGCTGTGTAGCTTTGTGCAGAGATGATGCTGAACTGGAGGGTTGGCTTGAGTGGAATTACTTGACTAAGAAGTTTTTAGCCACTCTTGTATTGAAGAGGATAATGAGTAAAGCAGAAGCTCACAGTAATGAGAGCAACTGTTTGGGATGCAGCCGCTGGGTTAGGGAGCACCAATAAGGGTCACAAAGTTTACTTCTCAGCAAACTTAATTATCACTAAATAGGTATGTGCCCAAAGAATTGGCTGTGAGATAATGACTGATCTGCAGAAATCAGAAAAATAGAAGAGAGGAGAGGTGATGCAATCAGACTGCAACCTTACCTTACTTCAAAATAATGTCTTTACAAGAAATTGGATGCAAAGAACCATGCGTAATAAATTGTCTTTTTTATTTGGTCAACTAGCCTTGTTGTCTTAGTGTTTTTCGTGTGATCAAATATATATATATATATATATTTAAAATATATAAAAAAAAATACTGGTCGTTATTTGCCCTTTCATTCTAAATGACTTTAGTATTCCCCACTGAGAGGGGCCACATGTTCTTATCTGTCAAATGCACCTCCACACCAGCTCTAATCCTTCTTAAAGATTCCCAGCATTAAGAGCAGCTTTTACCCACATCATCCCCTGGGACTAGATTTTGTATGTTTACATTTTTTTAGTGCCTTAGAATATCAGGTCAGTGAAAATTGATGATGGTGAAATGATGGTAAATGCTGTGTGAGTTTAGGTAAATTGAACCACTATTTATACCTTATATTTTGACTTCTGAACAATTAACCAGACTAGTAGACAAGCATCTGCTTTTTCGTTGACAAAATATCCAATACTTCTCGTTAGCATCTTTAATGATGGTTTAAATAGGGTGCAAAAATTAAAAATAAATAATAACAACAATTAGTATTATTACTACTATTATTATTATAATTTCTTATAATAGTCTTTCTACAGGTTACATCAGTACGACAGTAGGTGGCGACAAGTTACTGTTTATAAGTGAATCATTGAATCATTGACTCAAACTATTTTTTCAAAAACCTTGAATAATTCAAGTGACTGGCTGCATCCAAAATCGCATACTCTCTTGAGTAGGTACTTATTTTAAATAAGTAATTACTCAATGACAGCTAAACAAGTATCTTATATAGTATGAATGTAATCTAGACGTACTACATTCGCCTTGTTGTCATTATCATGTGACCTACCAGTGTTAGTTACGTTGCTTCACTGTCGTTCATAAATCCTCTTCCGTGGCCTCATGGGATAGTAAAGTGTCCATTGTATGCACACTTCAGAATCTCGCCGGAAGAAGTAGGTCATCCAGGTACTTTTTGCCTACTCTTTTACGAGTAGATACTGTGAATTCGGACATACTTCTTTTGTCACTGTTTTAGGGAAGTATACGATTTCGGATGCAGCCACTGTCTTTATGAGTGAGTAATTGAATCCTTCACTCAACAAATTCATTCAAAAACACAGATTCGGTCAGTAAAGAATCAACGATGCTTTATTGTTTGGAGATGCAATGGCTAATTCTTCAGTGGCTTCCTTTGGTGGGGCAAAATAGACAAATTAACAGCATTGTGTCTACAATATAAGTAACACACTATTTGCCTCTTGTTGGATAAAAACATGTGTCTAAGTATGTGTGTTTATTTTAAAATAGAGTGTGTTGCTTTCATCTGGTAGTTTTAGAGCAGTGGCTCTCCTGAGGGGGCAGATTTGTGGTCCAGTACCATTTTTTGAGCTTCCTTTAAGAGGGTCCGCCGGCACAGAAGCACTTCAATTCCCTCCAACCCTTCTCCATTATGCAAGTTAACCCAGAGAGTCTAATGATGATAAATAATTTTAAGACCAGATCAAGACCAGATGATATGACAAGAGATAGTCTTATGGTAACAGTAACACTGTGTTTTATTAGTTCTATATCATATTCTGCAATTTAATACAGCTCTTGACCCACAGCTAAGATAAATGTGTGATCTAAAGACGTGTGGACTTTTAAGCATATCCCTCTGTAATCCTCTAGGTTGAAATTGGAGCCACGGCGGATTTCACTGAACTGTGAAATAGGATATGGGAGAGCAGCAAACTGCAGCAAATAGGGCGATTAGATCTTATTTTGATTTTTAGTCCATAGGCACAGCACACCTGGAGCACAGTTTCAGAGTCTGTTCCTTTCAATGATATAGAAGCACATATGATGAGGACAGAGAACATTCCCTATCATGAGCAGCTTTTAGTCGTGTCATGTTAAATATATGTGCCCTTAATATCAGCCTTATACCTAATGGTGCTTTGCTTTAGAGAGACTCTAGGGAAGCTTAAAAGGCTAGATATAGCTTTTAAGTGATTTTGAGTGAACTGGACTTTCTTTCTCTTTTTTTTCAAGCTTTCGTCCTGCCCTCACTTGTATGGAGGGCACAATTTCGCAAAATTAAATAATTAAAGGTGCTCTAAGCGATGTCATGTGTTTTTTAGGCCAAAACATTTTTTGTCACATACAGCAAACATCTCCTCACTATCCGCTGGCTGCCTGTCCCCTGAACACACTGTAAAGAAACGCGATCTCTGTAGACAGCCCATGCTTCACAAACAGCACCAAAAACAAACTGCAGCGACCCGCTCCCCAAAACATAACAAACTGTTCCAGCCAATGACCGACAAGAAGGGTTTGGGGGTGTGGTTTGGGGGGTTAGTGTGCGGATGAGGAGGAGGGAGGGTCTAGCTAGCCTCCGTTTTGTTTGACAATAGTTCGAACGTCAACAAGAAGTGACGTCACCCAGGATCGCTTAGAGAACCTTTAAATAAATATTTCTATATGTAATAAATCGTTAAATAATAATTGAATAGCAGCTGCATGGTCTCCATGTTGATCAGGAAGTTTATACTGTGAGGTCATTGGAGGACATTGTTGTAAACACATTGCTGAGCTGCTAGTGTGCCTTATTGTAGAATTATGCCTTTTACTATAATCTTCCAGACAGATGACCTCCGTTTTGTGAGATTAAATCAAACAAGGTCACGCAGGGATGCACATATTCCAGAAATTAAGATGTGTCGATGTGGCTCATCAAACCAGTGATATAATTTTATGACATGGTCGCAAGCTGGATGTCTTTGCAGCAACAACAATACAGCAATCTCTTCTCTCAGATGTTCAGCATACCCAGACTAAAGAAAAAAGAAAGGAGGTTGACAAAAGGTTACTTTTTTTAAACTTTAAAACTGGTTTTGTTATCATTATAGTTAACATTCTTGGTGTGAATGTTAAATCAGTGTACTTCCTTGTTTAATTACAAATGATGCTACATGCTCTTTGATTGTTTATTAAAGTTGCATACTACTTACAAATCTGTCAATTACTAAATTAGAATTTAATAAAACAATTTTTAATATAGAATTTTATAAAGAATAAAGTGTAGTTAACATTCAAAGGAAATGTACACACCCTGACCACTTTATCAGGCATGTCAGCCTATCACGCATGTGGCGGAAGACAAAACTTGTAGTCCATCATAACATCTACAAAGACAGCATCCATGCTTTTAATATTGAACTAGGCAAAGCTAGACAGACTTTCTTCTCGAATATTATAAAAAGAAACTTAAACAACACACGCACTCTTTTTGCTACTGTAGAGAGACTGACAAACCCCCCAAGCCAGATTCCCAGTGAAATGCTCTCAGACAGCAAGTGCAGTGAGTTTGCTTCTTTCTTCTCTGAGAAAATCAATAATATCAGAAAGGTGATCAGCACATCCTTGAGTTGCTCTGGGGTCAGACAGATCAGACCACAACCTGAGAAAGTAGTTACTATGTCTGTTTTCGAAGAAATTGAAGGCACAATTTTGGAAGAAACCGTACAGCACCTTAAAACGTCAACCTGCGCCCTTGACGCACTTCCCACATCTTTTTTCAAAAGTGTGTTAAACAGCTTAGAAGCAGATCTCCTAGAAGTGGTAAATGCCTCACTTCTCTCTGGGAGTTTTCCAAACTCCCTGAAAACTGCAGTTGTCAAGCCCCTCCTGAAAAAGAGCAACCTGGATAAGACCATCTTAAGCAACTATAGACCGATCTCAAATCTTCCTTTCATAGGCAAGATCATTGAAAAAGTTGTCTTCAATCTGAACAAATTCTTAAGCTCGAATGGATTCTTTGACAATTTTCAATCTGGTTTCCGATCGCATCACAGCACAGAGACAGCGCTCATAAAGATAATAAACGATATTCGCTTAAATACTGATACAGGGAAATTATCAGTATACTCGACCTCAGTGCTGCATTTGACACTGTCGATCATGACATACTTCTTGACAGGCTGGAAAACTGGGTGGGGCTTTCTGGGATAGTCCTAAAATGGTTCAGGTCATACTTAGAAGGGAGAGGTTATTATGTGAGTATAGGAGACCATAAGTCTGAGTGGACATCCATGACATGCGGAGTCCCTCAAGGCTCAATTCTTGCACCACTCCTATTCAACCTGTATATGCTCCCAATGAGCCAAATAATGAGAAAGAACCGAATCTCTTACCACAGCTATGCAGACGACACACAGCTCTACTTAGCCCTATCGCCTAACGACTACAGCCCCATTGACTCCCTGTGCCAATGCATTGATGAAGTCAACAGTTGGATGTGCCAAAACTTTCTTCAGTTAAACAAAGACAAAACTGAAGTCATTGCGTTTGGAAACAAAGATGAAGTTCTCAAGGTGAATGCATACCTTGACGCTAGG
The DNA here is from genome assembly GCF_029890125.1 of Rhinichthys klamathensis goyatoka. Lineage (NCBI taxonomy): Eukaryota > Metazoa > Chordata > Actinopteri > Cypriniformes > Leuciscidae > Rhinichthys > Rhinichthys klamathensis. The sequence continues at coordinate 4,504,717 of NW_026606572.1, read as the reverse complement.
GGTCTAACAACTAATATACCTCAATATATTGCAGATATGCTCACTGAATATAAACCTAACAGATCACTCAGATCATTAGGATCACATCAGCTAGAAATACCAAGGATTCACTCTAAGCACGGAGAGTCTGCTTTTAGCTATTATGCCAGCCGCAGCTGGAACCAGCTTCCAGAGGAGATCAGATGTGCTCCTACAGTAGTCACATTCAAATCCAGACTCAAAACACATCTGTTTAGCTATGCATTTACTGAATGAGCACTGTGCCACTGTTCGTCCAACTGTTTTTACTGTACTGGTTTTGTCTTTGTTTGTTTTTTAATTTTTAATTTATTTTTTTATAATCTCTGGAAGAGATTTTGAAGGAGAGCGGGAGAGTCTTCACTCCGATGAGGCGAGTGAAGGAGTAAGTTAGTTATGCTGCTGAGAGTATAAGAAGTTGCTGAGAGCGTAACGGCAGCAGACAGCGCATGCGAAGCGTGATCTGTGGGGGCCCCGCTGGGCATTACTGGTGTAGCACCACCCCAGCAGAGTACGTCCCTGGGCTAGAGGTCCAGTGGCACCGTAAACCGGCTCAATCTCTTCCATCTCAGATAGGGGTGGACCAGTATTACTTTATTTTATTTTTTATTCTAAACTGTTTTAATTATTCTTATTTGTTTTGATTATTTTAATTTCTTCTATGTAAAGCACTTTGAATTGCCATTGTGTATGAAATGTGCTATATAAATAAACTTGCCTTGCCTTGCCTTGCCTATTCCTTGTTGGACCTCATTTTGCCTTCAGAACTGCCTTAATTCTTTGTGGCATAGATTCAACAAGATGCTGGAAACATTTTTCAGAGATTTTGGTCCATATTGACATGGTAGCATCACCAAGTTGCTGCAGATTTGCAGGCTGCACATCCACGATGGGAATCTCCCGCTCCACCACATGTGCTCTACTGGATTGAGATCTGGTGACTGTGGAGGCCATTTAAGTATAGTGAATTCATTGGCATGTTCAAGAAACCAGTTTGAGATGATTTGAGCCTTGCTTAATGTGCTGGTCAAATGACTTGATTTTTGGAAATAATTATGTCTATCCAATGTTGAGACCATTGTCAAGAACAAAATGATGTTTTATTAACAAAGTTCGGGATGAACAAGTTCAAATTATCTCTGATCTCATTATTTGTAAGTGTGAACTCGTGAAATTGGAGATAACATTGTTTAAAAACACATAAATCTAAAACATACCTTTCCAGATATATTACACAAATGACAGTAAAATTATTAGTGGATATGTTAAATCAAGGTGACAACTGAGCACAGTGTAAAACATGGGACTGACAATGAATGTTTAGCAGTGTATAAATGTTCATGGTCTGTTTTTCTGTCATCTCTACATGTAATTAAAACAAATTTTATATATATTTAAAAATATAATTCAGGTGGTATAAATGCATATGAATTTATTGTGTATTGTTAGAAATTGGGTCCTCCTTCAATATTATGTCTCCATCAACTATCAAATGACATTATTGAAATTAGATGTATATAACTGCTTACTATAGTGCATAATAAAACAAATTGGACATAATGTAATTTATTTCACTTGATAAACGTTAATACATAAATAAAATAAAGGGCAGGACAACCTGTCACTCACATGAGGTTGCAGCAATAGGAAACCACAACCATCAAATCAATTCCCGATGGACAAAATCAAGTCTCTGCCTACATTTTTTTCCTTGTTCGAAAAGCCGCTTCACTCGGATGTACGTCACATTTTTTTTTACATGATTGATTATTCAAAAGAGAAAATATTATTTTTTTGTTTGTTTTGCTGGCAAAACAGTATATACACAAATGCAAATTAAGTGGTTTTCCTGACTTAAAGAATAAAATTGATGAATTTATGAAAATGATCCAATTCTCCAAAAAAAAATCCCAAATCCCAGGTGGAGCCGAGGAAGGAAGGAGCCAAGGTGGAGCTGACAGGTCGACGAGCTGAGGTGGAGTGATGGGTTCGGTGGCTGAGGCGAAGACGGGGGATCCTCTTAAAAAAAGCCGGAGCTGGAGACCGGGAGACCCGAGGCAGATCCACACAGCAGAGTGGAGTCAGAAGAGGAGCTGAGGGACTGAAGAGAACCAGTGGAGGAGGGGCTGGGGAACTGGCTGTTATGGGCAGAGGAGGTGAGAGATGGAGGCTGGGCAGGATCCTTGGAGACACAGGAGACTTGGAGCTGGCCGGGACCAGTGGGGACGGAAGACCCAGGGAAATATCCTCTTCCATTTCCTCATAATAGGCCAGCTGCAGCTCACCCTCAGTGGCGGATTGTGGGCGGGGCTTACCTCCATACCCTCGTACTCCACTAGCACACCCACTGGTACTGACAAATGTTGCCGGCTCTCAGGCACCGCGTCTGCGGTGGGCTCAGACGTTTCTTCTGTTAGAGGCGTGGGAGGTGGGCTGGTGATGTCCTCCTCAGGACATGGTGAAAGTGGACCCATTGTTCATCAGCACCCACTCCACTAACGAGGTGAATGTCCCTAAAGGACCATCACCGGGCAGACGTGCCTTACATAGCTAATTTATTCTTGTCCGAAAAAACACATACAGGGAGCGGTCAGGGAAGGTGGTAAGGAACGCCAGCTCTAAGAAGTCCTTGAGATTTCGTTGCCCCTGCTCCATACAGAGCAGGCGGACAGCTGGTAAGTCCATTATTTTTCTTTAAGGTTATGTGTTCTGTCACTCTTGGTTCCACAAATCACACAACTTTTTCTAGAATTGCTAGAATTTTCTAGAAAGTCTTTAATCACAATATTCAAGAAACGCAGGAGAACACAGGAAAGCTCTAAACAACCAAGTAAAACATATTTTGTAATACATTTCTATTCAATATCCATCATTTCTATTCATTCATCAATGCCCCTCCCTAGTCTTACATTTATTTAATTGTTTAACCCTCTGGGGTCTAAGGTGTTTTTGGGGTCCTTGAGATGTTTTGACATGCCCTGACATTTGTGCTTTTTTCAGTTGCTTATAAACATATTAATGGCACAGGTGAAATTACACTCTATTTAGCACAAACAGGGCTACCATGTCAGCAACATGTATGTACATGTTTGTATTTTTGAGAGAATCATGTTTATGCAAGGTTATTGAAAAAAACTACAAAATTAAGTTTCTGAAATAAGGCCACAAAATAATAATTAGAATTATTATTAATCTAAATTATATTAATAATTACAGAATGATTAAAAATAGACTAAAATGTACTTGTTTGCCGCCTTTCACATCACGGCTCAGGACAGTTGCTATCAAGGGAATGTTTGGGAATGCTAAATGATAGCTTTTTCCAGGTATCTCCTTGGCAACATTGGGCCTGACAGCTTCCAAAGCTGTACTTTATTCAGTAAATTTAACTTTACTAGCTATGTGGGCATGAGAGGTGACTTTGCCCTGAAGTGGTTAGACAGGGACTGATCACTGGGCAGTCATGTGAGTGAATGCCATCTGCTGTTAATGGGCCATACACATACAAATTTACCTTGGTTTATCCAAGAATAGAGTGTTATTTACACACATAGTGTGATTGTAAGCAATGGCTTTGAATGTGGGATTTCATCATTATTACTCAATGAATGCTGTAGGTACACTGATTTTACAAATATAAAAGTTCATTATATTTTTGTTTTACCCTTTCATTGTCAGTGCTTTCAAATGAATCTGCATAAAAAATAGAAACAGATGACTCTGGATTGAGACATAGGGCCTGGCATTTATTGCTTAAACTACTATTTGCTTCAATCAGCAGATGAAATTACTGTTTTCTCAGTGGAAATATTGGCATATCACAAGTGAAGTGTATATATCGACTTTTGTACAGCATGGTTCATTCAATGAGGTTTTAGAGTTGAAATCTCCATTTTATATTATTCTATTCTTGTGCAGGAGATACTGGCCCTTCACGGCTTCATTGGTGTCAATTCTGTCTTACATGGAGAATGAAGGCAGGAAGTTGGTGATTTGTCGGAGTTGGTGGTATAATGTGAATGAAAAATTAAATATGGTTTAATATGCTATATATATAGCAAACCACAATCAAACAATTCAATCAATTCCCAACGTACAAAATCATGTCCCGCTCTACATTTGCTCTTGTTCAAGAAGCCGTTTCACTCGGATATAGCCCACGTCACTATAAGGAAGAAAATACTACCGCAACTTCCGTTTCATGTCGACTTTAATATTCAAACATAACGTGTCATGTCAGGTATCGCACTAATGAGATTTAAGAACAACAGCATACTTAATTTTCCTCACATAAATCTTGTATTTAACTTGTCATCATTCACTTTCAATGTATGGAAAAGGGATGCATGAACACACTGCCAAACATCTGCTTTGTGCTCTGTAGAAGAATTCATACAGGTTTGAACAACATGAGGGTGAGCGGATGGTCAAAGGTATTACAAGCTTGCTAAATTCACAAAATCATTGTATGCCAACAGGCTATTACCCGATAAGAGATTCAAACACTTTCGTATTACATAAATAGAGCCATTATGACAAACATCAGACCACTACTTATTAGTGGGAAGTTATATTCCCATCACTAGTGGTCACCACAGGAGCAACCCCTAAAATCAGCCCACTCACCCAGCATGCCAATTGTACCCTCGTTAACAAACATATTACAGGAGGAGGTCTCATTACCGCACCTCTGACTGTGCAGCTGAGCTGATCTTTGAAATCTGGGCTATAGCAGCCGAAGGAAACCCCTGTGGTATTTCCAGCATCTACACATTACTCACAACTTAATCAGTGTAAAGACATCTGTATGGGGTCTCTAGAGAAATGGCAGAGAAAAACATTCCCTATCAAAATCACTGACCTCTATTAAATAATGAATAGATGGTAAATCCAAGATTAGAAAGGTTTACCCTTTAAGGAAGAATGTTATAGTGCTGAAGTCACATCTTCTCTTTTGCTGTGTTGTGACGAGTCAGTTTATCAGGAAACATTGTGATGTCAAGCACCCTGAGTTATCCTTTTTTAGTCAGCTTAAATCCAGTGCACGAATGTAGATATATTTCAAAATGAAAGGGTGTGTCAGTAATAAACTAAAACTGCAGCTTCCTTTTTATTTATATCTACGAATGGTGTCTCGTTGAGGGCAGTGAAACCTCATCATTAAAAGGGTCCTATTTTGATTTTTTACAATGTCAACTTTCTTTAGTGTGTAATGTTGGTTGTGCAAGAAAAGGGTCTGCAAAGTTACAAAGTCCACTCCAAATGGAGTTATTCTCTATATTAGTGTGCACTCACTGTTTCTGAACTCCCTGTAAGGCCTCGATTGTATTCTTGAGTTTTCTGCCAGCATACTTCACAAGATATACATCATAATATATCAAGATATATACAAGGCATACACAAAACAACGGCAAGGCTTGGCTGAGTTGCGTTGGTGTTTTGAAACTTGCAGTTATGGTAAGGGCGTGACTTTCCAAAAAGTGCTTGAAAAGGTTGACAAATCACAACACACAGGTCCAGCCGACCGATCAGAGCTCATTGCACTTTTTTGAAAACAGGAACAGAGACTGACAGGGAAAGAGGTTCTGCAACAATGTAAAATATATGTGTTTTTTGAACAAATATTTTAGCATTATTTGGATCTGTCAAAAGGTGATGTGCATTCAAAAGCAGACATTCTCATCTGTTGCAGGGATAGTTTACCTGAAAATTTCTATTCGGTCAGCATTTCCTCACCCTCATGTTGTCCCAAAACTGTATGAACTGAACATAAAAAAAAGATATTTTGAGAAATTTCTCAGAGCTTTTTTTGTTCATCCAATGAAAATGAATGGTACCCAAAACTGTATGGTTTACTAACTTTGTTCAAAATATCTTTATGTTCTGCAGAATAATGAAAGTCAGACAGGTTTATAAAATCATGAGCATGAGTAAAAGATACAATTTTCATCATTGGGTGAACTTTCTCTTGAAGGTTAGATTTTAACAGTTCATTTTAATTTATGCAAGATCACATTTTAAAAGTAACAATCAATTATGGAACACCTACTCTGGCCTCTGTGTTTCGTTGCCTTTAAAAGAATTGAATTTGTAAGAAGGGAAATGATAATGCTGCATTTCATTTCAGAGAAAGCCATCAGGTTATTCCAATGGGCTGCACAATACGTATTGCTAACAAAAACCATTGTATGCGAGTAAGACTCTGCAACATAATCTACCAAAACAATCAACAAATAAAATCCAAGGACAGTGACCCGTCTGAGCTTTTCATATTAAATGTATAACTGAGTGTGTGCAGACAATGTTTATGATGGATGAAATTATCTAACATAATTCAGGATATGTGCAGAGCTGCATACTGAATGTTGTTTGTTCTGGAATATAATATTTGAAGGATAAGAAAGTAACATTGGAGTCATATGTCATTAGGTTAGAGGAAAAACAATAATCTAATATCATTATATTAGATTTAGTCTCTAATAAAACATTAATATTCACTAGACTTGTGAAATTGGAGCATATCTGAGCTGAGCTGTAACAGCCAAGGTTTAATTATATTAACACTCAGGGTCCATCACATATGTTCCACTCACTGAGGCATGGTAGTCAAATCTCTCTAGACAGGTTTTTAATTTGTGTATAGTTTCAAAATAATTCAAAGCAGAATCAACTTCAGAGCAACACAGTAGAAGTGTTTCAGCCCTAAATTAATCAGTAGGTATACTTTGAAATGCCAAATGCTTTGCTTTGAAAGTAGTTGACAGTAGGTGGCTGCAGTGAGGAGAGGAGAGCAGCCAAGTTGGACACTTCCCAGATAGCATGTAATCAATGAATCAATGTTGACTCAGTGTTGATGCGTCAATGCTAATTGCATTGCATTAACTTTACAAAGTGATGTTGCTTTAGCATCGCTCTTGCACCCTTACTTAGATGCGCGAGCAGTCGGTGTTTGTGTTTGAAAGCTCCGTCGAATCAATTCATTAATCCTTGATTTTCTTTTTTACCACTCATTTATAAACAAGCACTTTCTATTTTTATATCATGGGAACTTATCCTCGATACTATTCCTTATAAAAAACAATCGGATTGCTTTGATATCGCTACTTAGACCCAACTTTGCGAATCTCGGCTACTAGCCTTTAGTCCGCTAGCATTTCATGCGTGGCCTCGCGCCTATTGACCGTCTGATTTTACACCCGTTTCACTGAAAGGATACAGGTTATATCCAGCATTTCAGTCCTAAATTACTAGTGATATTGGTAGTATCACTACTAATCTACTGTTCATCTGTTATGGCGAACATATCAGATGTGTGTCTAACGTTACCTCTGAGTGCAGGTGAGGACACATTCGAACTCATTTCGGTACGATTGGAGCTTGAATCGGTGGAGAAACAGATCCGTGGTCTGCTAGAGAGGCAAGCCGAGCTGCGGGATCGGCGATCAGCGCTTGAAACGTCACGCGCCGATGCACACAAGTCAGTGGTTAGTAACTTTTTGACTCCGACTTCGTCCACTCCGTGCGTTTCTCTGCCCAGGAGGACGCGATCATCTCTGGCATCATTCACTCCGGCACCAACCCAACACCATGGACCCTGGGTGATCCCACAGCGGAAGACACGAGCCAGGACCAGAGCAAGAACCTCTCCGCCCCTCCCGGTCTTCGAGATCTCCACCCGGAACCGCTTCTCCCCTCTTCGCGAGTCGGAACGCGACGACGCCGTGATCATCGGCACTTCCATGGTCCGTCATGTCCGTGCTACCTCAGGTAAGGGTAAGGTGCGCACTCACTGCCTTCCTGGTGCTCGTGTACTTGATGTCGCCGCACAGGTTCCCGAGATCCTGAACGGTGAAGAGCGCGTCGGAGCTGTGGTGCTTCACGCTGGAACAAACGATATCAGGCTGCGGCAGACGGAGGTTCTGAAGAAGGACTACAGGAGCCTGATCGAGGCGGTACGCAGCACAGCGCCTGAGGCAACGATCATCATGTGTCTGGACCGCTTCCCACGTACCGACAAGGACAGGAAAGGTTCAGTAGATTATTTGCACTTAATGAATGGTTAATGTCATTGTGTAATGAACAAAAACTGCTCTTTGTAAATAATTGGAATCTGTTCTGGGAGCGACCTAGGCTCTACCGTGCTGATGGCCTGCACCCCAGCAGAATCGGAGCGGCTGTTCTGTCGGACAACATCTCCAAGACGTTACACACCGTATGACTAGAAAATCAAATTCCAAATCACAGTCTTTGCTGTGCCAATTTAATTGATATAAGTAGTGTAGAATATTATATAGAAACTGTGTCTATTCCTCGTTTAGTGAGGCCAAATAATAAATCCACTGTAGGATCTAGGAAAAATCTTATTGTAATTAAACCTGAAAATCTAAATATCAGTGAACAAAAACAATTTCTAAAACTAGGTCTTCTAAACATTAGATCGCTCACACCTAAGGCGGTTATTGTAAATGAAATGGTCACAGATAATAGCTTCGATGTACTTTGCCTTTCTGAAACCTGGCTTAAACCAAACGAGTATTTCGGTCTAAATGAGTCTACCCCGCCAGGATACTGTTATAAGCATGAGCCCCGTCTGATCGGTCGTGGCGGCGGTGTTGCAACAATCTATAGAGATATTCTTAATGTAACTCAGAAAACAGGTCACAGGTTTAATTCGTTTGAAGTACTGGTGCTAAACGTTGCGCTCTTAGATGTAAGAAATAAATCCCTATTATCTCTAGCCTTGGCTACTGTATATAGACCTCCAGGACCATATGCTGATTTCCTAAAAGAGTTTGCAGACTTTCTCTCAGATCTATTGGTCAATGCCGATAAAGCAATAATTGTTGGAGATTTTAACATACACGTAGATAACACAAACGATGCGTTAGGGACTGCGTTTACAGATTTATTAAACTCCTTTGGGGTCAAGCAGAATGTCAGTGGTCCCACTCATCGTCTAAATCATACACTAGATTTAATTATATCATACGGAACCAATCCAACCGATATAGATATTATACCGCAAAGTGACGATCTCACCGATCATCACATGGTAACTTGTATAATACGCACTGCTGAAATTTGTCATGTTGCGCCACGTTATAGACCAGGCAGAACAATCCTTCCGACCACTATAGATAGATTCTCAAATAGCTTACCTGATCTATCTCAGCTGCTCAGTGAACCCAAACAAACAGATGAACTAGAGGAAATGACTAGCAGTTTGAGCACCATTTTCTCTAGTACATTAGATATTGTTGCACCAATTAGATCAAAAAAGGTTAGAGAGAAAACTAAAGCACCATGGTACAACAGTGCTACGCATGCTATCAAGAGAGAAACTCGTAACCTAGAGCGTAAATGGAAACAAACTAATTTAGAGGTCTTTAGAATCGCGTGGAAAGACAGTATGTCTCGTTATAAAAAAGCTCTAAAAGCAGCCAGGGCTGAGCATCTCCGCAAACTAATAGAAAATAACCAAAATAATCCAAGGTTTTTATGTAACACCGTGGCTAGACTAACAAATAAACAGACATCACCCGAGCAAATTATTCCGTTACAGTATAGCTGTAATGATTTTATGAACTACTTCAATGAGAAAATAGAAAGCATCCGAAACACAATTGTAAATGTACAATCCTCTATGGTGTCTTATGATTCAGCCTCAATTATCGCCCCTCAAGAACAACTACACCGCTTTACAACTATAGGACAGGAAGAGCTAAATAAACTTATCATTGCATCTAAACCAACAACATGTTTATTAGATCCAATACCAACTAAATTTCTGAAAGAAGTGTTACCTGTAGTGGAAGAGCCTCTTCTTAATATTATTAACTCGTCTTTATCTTTAGGTCATGTTCCAAAAATATTCAAGCTGGCAGTAATAAAACCTCTCATTAAGAAACCGCAATTAGATCCAAATAACTTAGCAAATTACAGACCGATTTCAAATCTTCCATTTATGTCTAAAATACTAGAAAAGACTGTGTCCGCTCAATTGTGCTCTTTCATGCAAGAAAATGAGATATATGAAAAATTTCAGTCAGGATTCAGACCGCATCATAGCACAGAAACTGCGCTAGTTAAAATTACAAATGATTTACTTTTAGCTTCTGACCAAGGCTGTATCTCAATACTAGTTCTACTCGATCTTAGTGCTGCGTTTGACACTATCGATCATAAAATACTCTTGGATCGACTACAAAACTACACTGGTGTTCAGGGACAGGCATTAAGCTGGTTCAGATCGTATTTATCAGACCGTTACCATTTTGTTTGTTTAAATGGGGAAAAATCGAAGATAACGTCAGTAGACTATGGAGTGCCGCAAGGATCAGTGTTAGGCCCTCTGCTATTCTCAATATATATGCTGCCACTTGGTAATTTTATAAGAAAACATGGAATTAATTTCCACTGTTATGCCGATGACACTCAATTATATATTTCATCACGGCCAGATGAAAACACTAACTCATCAAAATTGACAGAGTGTCTTAAAGATATAAAATGCTGGATGACGCATAATTTCCTGCTACTAAATCCAGATAAAACGGAGGTATTACTTGTTGGTCCAAAAAACTATCCACAAAACCACTTACAATACAACTTTAATATAGAAGGATGTCCTGTTACTTTATCCTCTACGGTAAAAGACCTGGGAGTTATACTAGACCACAACTTGTCTTTCGAAAATCATATTTCATATGTTACAAGAACGGCCTTTTTCCATCTTAGAAACATTGCTAAATTACGTAACATGCTATCTGTTTCCGATGCAGAAAAGTTAGTTCATGCATTCATGACCTCGAGACTAGATTACTGTAATGCTTTATTAGCCGGTTGTCCTGCATCCTCAATAAACAAGCTACAGTTAGTGCAAAATGCAGCCGCTAGAGTTCTTACTAGGTCAAGAAAATATGATCATATAACACCAATTTTATCATCTCTACACTGGTTACCTATCAAGTTCCGTATCAATTACAAAGTACTATTACTGACCTATAAAGCCCTAAATGGTTTAGCTCCTGTGTATTTAATGGACCTTCTATCGCCCTACAATCCATCGCGTTCTTTAAGATCACTAAATTCGAGGCTTCTAGTCATTCCTAGGATATCTAAGTCCACTAAAGGAGGGAGGGCGTTCTCACATTTAGCTCCTAAACTCTGGAATAGCCTTCCTGATATTGTTCGAGGCTCTGACTCGCTGTCCCAGTTTAAAACTAGATTAAAGACGCATCTTTTTAGCCAAGCATTTACATAATGCTTACCTTTTATTATACTGCTGAATCAGATCAAATGCATTTAATACTATAAAACTTGAAGAGACTGTAGGTTATCTGTATAGGTTGCATAGTATTTGCAGTCATTACGTTCCTGTTGATATATTGCGTGAATGACGGGTGGTTGGGCAGATATTGTGTTGCGGTAGGTAGTATGCCATACGGAACCGTTGTCCACTGAAACTGCCTATTCACGCACCAGTGGGGCTCGACAGCCTTAGTCAACGGGTTGGCGCGTATGGTTGGGTTGCGGAGAGATTGTGAGATTGTGGTTAGGTCTCAGCAGCAGGAGGGACGTAGAGGTCAGTAAGCTGGGCTGAGTTGAGTGGGGGACGGAGGGGGGTGATTTTGGGACGCAAGAGTCACTGTCTTCATGTTTTGTCTTTTACGCCTGTGTTATGGAAATCATCATTATGAACAGCAGCTACGCTAATTATTTTCCCTTTGCTTTTCTGCTGTTATCTCGGGACGCGAGTCCCGAGAAAATGGCGTTCGTCAGCTCCAGTTTGTATCCAGCCTCTCACGGAGACTTCAGATGCTCCAATCACAAAGCCTATGAAGTGACGACTCAACACGGGCGATATGGACTCTCTATGGTGGACGGCACTGATCCTCAACAACTCGTCTTAAGACCGGCGTGCATACTTGGACTTCCAAAAAATACTCTAAATGTTCTGATCCAATCTGACTTGTAATGCTGCCCGAATCATGCACTGTTCCTTCGTTGGCCAGAGGAGAACTGGCCCCCCGACTGAGTCTGGTTTCTCCCAAGGTTTTTTTCTCCATTCTGTCACCTGATGGAGTTTTGGTTCCTTGCCACTGTTGCCTTGGCTTTTGGCTTGCTTAGTTGGGGACATTTAACATTTAATATTCAATAATATTATTGATCTGCCTTACTTAAGGTGGACGTTGACGCAATTTCTTTTAGAAACAAACTGTTATATTGTTATATTGTTTTTGTTATATTGTTTTCATGTTATCACTGTGAAGCGCTTTGATACAATCTGTATTGTAAAAAGCGCTATATAAATAAAGGTGACTTGACTTGACTTGACTTAATGGTGAAGCAATGTTGAGATTTCAACCAAAAATCAACGGTAATAGTATTGATTCAGCAGTACAACGTGACATTTTATCAACATCACTTTTGCACCCTCAGTTAATGTTGAAACTATGTTGAACAAAAAATCAATGGTAATGCTATTGAATCAACATTACACTATGATTTATTCTACATCACTGATGCTGAATCAATTTTGAAATTAACAAAAATAATCAATGGTAATATTGTTGAATCAACGTTACACTGTGATGTTGAATCTAAATCACTGCTGTTGAATTAACACTGAAATTAACAAAATAATCAATGGTAAAATTGTTGAATCAACGTTACACTATGATGTTGAATCTACATCACTGCTGTTGAATTAACACTGAAATTAACAAAGATAATCATGGTAATATTGTTTGATCAATGTTACAATGTGATGTTGATTCTAAATACATTTTGTTGAAAATACAACTGAAAAGGAATGTCAAACAATGTTGCCATTTGATGTACAAAGTTAATGTTGAAACAACATTAATATTTTAACCATACTTCAATGGTGCGTCAAAAAATTCCTGACCATTTCAACATTTGGCGAAAACCTTTTAAAATATAAATGACACCTTTCTAGCAGTTGAGTCAATTTATTTTATTCAATCAATCAATGACAAAAATATATTAAAAGATCATTCTCTAAAAAAGAAAGGGGGAGAATATAGGGCAAAAGCATTTCAACCTTTAAAAATAAAATTGGCTTTAGAAGTCTGATGTCATAACTACAGGTGGTCCAACGGTTCAGGTTTTTATAAATCTGTCTTACATCAGACTACTGCCTCTTTTCCTTTGGGTTCTCTGAAATCTGAAAAAGAAAGCATGATGTTACTCAAGAACGAGTCAATTCATTTGTCATACATACAGTCACATTCAAGAATGTTAATATACTAAAGACAATATGATTCACTTTTAAAAAAAAGTTGCTGAACACAAAATATTCTAACTACGAATATAGTATCGTTAAATTCTGTTTATTTAATTTATTTTTCTAAAATCTATTAATGCTTCAATATCAAAAGAAAGCACTATGGCAGGGGTGTCCGATTTTATCTCCAGCCCTAAACACACTTACGGCAGCTAATCATCAATTAAAACTTCCAGGCAGGTGTGTTGGAGCTAAACTCTTCATGAAGAGGAACAAACACATCTGGGGCCGTATTCACAAAGAATTGTATCTTACCACTAGGAGTACTCCTAAATCGCACTAAAATATTTTAGCTAGGAGTTTTCTCTTAAAAGTTATTCACAGCGCCTTTCAGACCTACTCTTAGTAAGGAAAAATGACAACTCCTAAACTAAGAGTGAGTCTTCGTTGCTATGGATGACGTCACTTCTCATGCACGATCTTCCTCGCAATGATCACGGTGATTGGTTGTTAGATGACAGGGCCATCATGCGGAGCATAACACAGACGCAACAAATCATGGAATTACGACATCTAAATATGTCTGTGTCCTACACAAAATAATAATAGTAATGTCATCGAAATGCATATATAATGACATGTTTGTGCAGGCCCCAGTGAAGTGTAATTCTAAAAAGGCAGAGAGAGAGAAAAGTCGTGAATTAAAATAAATTAAATCAAGGTAGCCTAATACCCTAATGAAAACCTCCACTTGCCTAATAATGAAAAACGAATCGGTTACCTAACGTAACCTCGGTTCTCTCTAGAAGAGGGAACGAGTATTGCGTAAGCTAGCTTACGCTGCGGGAAAGATTCATCTTTGCTGAGATATTGAAGCCAAAAAATTATTTCATAATTTTGTATCCATACACAACGCAGTTCCTCTGCGGCAGACCTAGAGCGGGCTAGCTAGCAGCTCATTGGTTCGCTCAGAGAGAACTGCTTAAGCCTATGGGAGAGCGGGGCTGAACCCGCTTCCAATGAGAGGCGCCCGCGCGCTCATTGCGTCATGACCCGCCAGAATGGGCGTGGCCATGGTGTATATAAGGCGCTCTCCCAGGCTTATATGTTGATTTATTTCAGCGTGAAGCGAAACGCTAGTAGCGCAAGCACGGCCGGGAACGCAATACTCGTTCCCTCTTCTAGAGAGAACCGAGGTTACGTTAGGTAACCGATTCGTTCTCTTACGAGAGGTTCTCTCGTATTGCGTAAGCTAGCTTACGCTGCGGGAACACCTGGCCAACGCCGTGCGCGCTACGAATCCACTCATGAAAAACCCAGGGATATACCGGGGGAATTTCTTAACGTGGAGTGAATGTACAAAGAGGCCGCAGAGCGGGCTCATGAAGTGTACACATAAGCATGTATGGGGCCAGCAGAGCGGGCACATGAAGTGTATAAGCATTACAGGAGAGCACAAGGGGCGAACCGGTTGTGAGGGACCTCCAGAAATGCAGCTTCTTAGAGAGCTGTTCGTCAGACAGCTAGTAATTTTGCCTGCAAGGCGGGAACTTCCAAGTTATAAAACCTGACAAAAGTGGACGGGGAGGCCCATCCCGCGGCCACACAAATGTCATGAATGGAAATTCCACAGGACCATGCCCACGATGAGGCCATGCCTCTAGTGGAGTGCGCCCTGATGCCCAGAGGGCAGGGCAGGCATTTAGATGCGTAAGCAGAGGCGATAGCGTCCACTATCCATCTAGACAGTGTCTGTTTTGAGGCGGCCAGACCCTTGGTGCGCCCCCCAAACGACACGAAAAGCTGCTCAGCGCGTCTGAACGCGGCAGCGCGCGTAGTGTACAATCTCAGAGCCCGCACCGGACAAAGGAGATTGGCATCGCGCTCACTATCGGATGAAGGCAGAGCCGATAGGGAGATAATCTGAGCCCTGAACGGGGTACCAATCGCCTTCGGGACATAGCCATGCCTAGGTTTGAGAATGACAATCGAATCATTCGGTCCAAACTCAAGACACGCGGCGCTGGATGAGAGCGCGTGAAGATCCCCAACGCGTTTAACTGAGGACAGAGCCGTCAGGAAAACGGTTTTGAGCGAGAGGTATTTCAGATCCACAGACTCGAGCGGTTCGAACGGGGGTGCTTTCATAGCTTCAAGGACTATAGAAAGATCCCAAACCGGAACCGACGGGGGCCGCGGAGGGTTCATCCTCTTAGCTCCCCTGAGGAAGCGGATGACTAACTCGTCTTTGCCCAATGACTGAGCGCGTCGGGGTTCCGCGAACGCCGCGACGGCTGCCACATAAACCTTGAGAGTGGAGGGGGACCTGCCCTTGTCCAGCATCTCTTGAAGGAAAACAAGCAAAGACGGCACCTCGCACGACCGTGGGTCCAGCTGTTTGTCGGTGCACCATTTTGAGAACACAGACCATTTAGACGCATAGAGCCTTCTCGTGGAAGGTGCTCTAGCCTGTATGACAGTGTTTCTTACTCCCTCTGGCAAATCAACGAATAGTCGTTGATCACCCATGCATGCAGCGCCCAGCGCTGTGGATGGGGGTGCCAGATCGTGCCGCGAGCTTGAGAGAGGAGATCTGCTCTGACTGGGATGGGCCACGGGGCTGTCTGTGACAGCTGCGTGAGCTCCGGAACCCAATTCTGACTCTCCCAACGCGGGGCTATGAGGAGCACCGAGTGGCGTGTGTCCCTGATCCTCTGAATTACCTGTGGTAACAGAGCGATCGGAGGGAATGCATAGAGCGGGCGGCGAGGCCATTCCTGGGCTAGCGCGTCCTCGCTCTTCGAGAAATATATTGGGCAGTGAGCGTTCTCTTCTGACGCGAAGAGGTCTACTTCTGCTCTGCCGAATAGTCGCCACAGTAACTGGACCGTCTGTGAGTTCAGGGACCATTCTCCTGTGGAGATGAGGTTCCTGGACAGTATGTCTGGACCGTCGTTCAGATGGCCCGGCACGTGCGTCGCTCTGAGCGAGAGCAGGCGGCTCTGAGACCAAACTAGAACGCGGTGCGTCAGTCGACAGAGATTTCTGGATCTGACACCGCCCTGACGGTTGAGATAGGAGACCACGGCCATATTGACCGAACGGATCAGGACGTGGTGTCCCTGGATGCGCGGGAGAAAGTGCGAGAGCGCGTTCTCGACCGCCAGCATTTCCAGACAGTTTATATGTAATGGGCTTTCCTGAATCGACCAGTGGCCGAAGGCCGGTGAGCCCTCGCAGACTGCACCCCAACCCGTGTTGGATGCATCTGTCGAGATGACTTTTCGGCAGGAAAAGGTCCCCATCGTGACGCCTAGACGAAACCATTCTGCTACTGTCCATGGCTGCAGCGCCGTGAGACACGTTTGCGTAACCCTGATCAGCTGGCGACCCGTGTTCCACGCGCGGTGGGGTACACGGCTGTTCAACCAGAACTGAAGCGGGCGCATGTGCAGAAGGCCCAGCTGAAGTACAGCGGAGGCTGAGGCCATGTAACCCAGCATCCTCTGAAAAGTTTTCAGAGGCCTGCGGGTGCCCATCTGGAACGAGGCGGCTAGACGCTGAACACTGCGCGCGCGCTGTGTAGACAGGCGAGCCGTCATCGTGACCGAGTCCAAATCTATTCCTAGGAAGGAAATCGATTGACTGGGATGAAGGGAGCTCTTTGTCCAGTTGACAGAGAGGCCCAGCGTTTCCAAATGGTCGAGGAGAACTGCGCGGTGCGACAGAAGCTCCGTCTGTGATTGGGCCAAAATCAGCCAGTCGTCCAGATAATTCAGAATGCGCAGCCCCTGGCTTCGCAGGGGGGCGAGCGCCGTATCCATGCACTTCGTGAATGTACGGGGCGCCAGAGATAAGCCGAACGGGAGAACGGCGTATTGATAAACAAGACCCTCGAAGGCGAAACGTAAGAATGGCCTGTGACGGGGATTTATCTGGATCTGAAAATAGGCGTCTTTCAGGTCTAGAGATATGAACCAGTCCCCTTGGCGCACCTGCGCGAGGAGTTTCCTGGTAGTGAGCATCTTGAACGGTCTCTTCATGAGCGCTTTGTTCAAAGACCTGAGATCTAAGATCGGTCTGAGGCCGCCGTCTTTCTTGGGAACCAGAAAATAACGGCCGTAAAACCCCGACTCGGTCATAGATGGCGGGACTCTCTCTATCGCGCCCTTTTGCAACAGCGTCGCAATTTCTGAGCGGAGCGTGCCGGCGGCCAGCGGGCTGACAGAAGATTCGAGCTGCGCGCGCGCACGAGGCGGGCGGCGGCGAAACTGTAGCAGGTAGCCGTTCTTTATAATGCTTAACACCCACGGGGAAATGCCTGGAATGGCTTCCCACGCTTTGGAGCATGCGGCTAGTGGCCGAATGGCTGTATTGCCCTGATTGCTGCACATAGCGGGCTGGACACAGTGTGTGGGCGCGCTTTGAATGTGTGTGGCAACGGGATTTGCACTCAGAGAGGAGTCTATGGGCCGTGACACAGAGCGAGCAGAGAGGGGACACGTGCACGAGCTCGTGGGCGTGTTTATGTTCTCTGATATTAGAGCGGGCTGTGCCCGTTTCATGTGATGGGGCTCTGATAGAGACACGGGATATGTTATGCTTGTGTGTATGGGTGAACACATGATTGTGGGCACATTTTCTACACAACTGGCAAAATTTCTCTTTTTGAGATTTCTCTGGGTAGCCGTAAAAACGGCTTTTTGTCGCTCGCAAGCGGGCTGGGACACCGGCTTGTTTGTGGCGGTCAACACTACAGCAGTCGGCGAAATAACGGGGACTGGCAGAGGGCGAAGCTTTGACGGCGGTCCGGCCGCGGCGGGAGAGCACCGTCGTTTTCTTGACATTGTTAGGCAGACTTCTGATGATCAGGCTTCAGCGTGATCTTGGGTCGCGGGCCACGGGGGGGCGGCGGTCTGCGGCGGCTGTCAGAGCGAGAGCGAGGGCGAGGGCGGCCGCTCTGACTGCGCTGAGTTGTTTGAGTCTGCGGAGGGGGGCGCTGTGATGGGGCTCTGGCGGAGGGCTCGTGAGAGCGGCCCGCTGAAGAGCTAGCGCGGCGGGGTAGAAACAAGTTCATCGCCTGAGAAGCTTTCTGTACTTCAGAAAAGCGATCGACAATTCCCGTGACGGCAGATCCAAACAGGCCCGTCGGGGAGAGGGGCGCGTTGAGAAACGCGGCGCGCTCAGAATCTCCCATGTCGGCGAGCGTGAGCCATAAGTGTCTCTCAGCAACACAAAGGCTGGCCATGCATTTCCCCAGAGCTTGTGCGGCGGCTTTAGTGGCGCGAAGGGCGAGATCCGTAGCACTTCTCAAATCCGTGACGGCGGGGGGGGGTTTTCTACCGCCTTCGGCCCATTCACGGAGAATATCGCTCTGTAACACTTGGAGGACAGACATAGAGTGAAGCGCAGCGGCGGCCTGACCGGCGGCGGCGTAAGCGCGAGCATGAAAGCTCGAGGTCGCTCTGCAAGCCTTCGAAGGAAGCGTGGGTGAAGAACGCCATCTAGCGGAGGGCGGGCAGAGGTGTGTGGCGACCAAGTCCTCGACGGGCGGCATGGCTGCATAGCCTTTCTCGGCGGCTCCGTCCACCGAGCGCAGCGAGGCGGATACATCGGAGCGATTTCTAGCCGAGAGCGGTACATTCCAGGATTTTGTCAGCTCTGCGTGAAGTTCAGGCAGGAATGGAGCGGCCCGGGTGCACGCGGGGGTCGAGCGCCGATGAAAAAAGCTACCGTCCATTCGGTTCGGGGCCTGCTCGGGTGGAGGAGACCACTCGAGACCGAGGCGTTCGACGGCCTGTGAGAGGAGGCGCATCAGCTCCTCTTCTATCCCGGCGCGGGTCCCCGTCGACTCTCTCGCGGATCCGAGAGATGACCAGTCTTCACTGTCAGAAGCGAGCAGTGAACAGGAGTCCTTCTCCTCCGCGGCGTCATCGGAAACAACAGAGCGGCCACTCGGCGGCAACTGAATGTCCGGCAGGGGCGGGGAGGGAGAGCGGGAAGCGGGAGGCGGCGGCGGCGGCCCGCATGTTTCCGCTGGGGGCTCCGGCGGCCTTTGAGAGCGGCGTTTCTTTTTACGCGGCGAGAGAATAGGCGGCGCGGGAGCGGTTTTCACTGCCAGAAGTCGTGCCCGCAGGGACGATAACGGCAGGCTTTCACAGAGGTCGCATCCTCCATCAGCGAGGGCGAGTTCTGCATGCTCGAGTCCCAAGCAGAGAGCGCAGATGACATGGCGGTCTCCGTCCTCGAGACGAGCGCGGCAAGAGCCGCAGGAAAAACGAGACATCTTTAAAAAGACGCTCGGCTCTTTTAGAAATAGAGAAAGGATACAATCGTCGGATGGCCTAGCTTGCTGGGCGGCTGAAGGTGGCGAAGACGGCCGGCTTCTTCAGGGTCCTTGAGCTCGCTAGAGGATGCCTTCTTCGACGGCGATGGCTTTTCTCAGGAACAGCAGAAGCGTGCAGCTTGCTGAAGATGAAATGAATCAACATATAAGCCTGGGAGAGCGCCTTATATACACCATGGCCACGCCCATTCTGGCGGGTCATGACGCAATGAGCGCGCGGGCGCCTCTCATTGGAAGCGGGTTCAGCCCCGCTCTCCCATAGGCTTAAGCAGTTCTCTCTGAGCGAACCAATGAGCTGCTAGCTAGCCCGCTCTAGGTCTGCCGCAGAGGAACTGCGTTGTGTATGGATACAAAATTATGAAATAATTTTTTGGCTTCAATATCTCAGCAAAGATGAATCTTTCCCGCAGCGTAAGCTAGCTTACGCAATACGAGAGAACCTCTCGTAAGAGAACAACACTTGCATTAACACTTGCTTGGTTAATTGACATCCTATTAGCCTAAATAGACTACTTAAAGCAAGGAAATGTTGCTCTTATTGATGTAATGTAATAGTTGAATGACAGTGGATTATGAAGTCGCCAAAACGTAAAAGAAAGCCCAACTGGACACAGGATCAGTTACTGCTGCTGAAAAAAAAAAAAAAACATAATAAAATTGAAATTCGGTATTGGGATATCAAGCAAAACTAAGTGTGAGAATGGGAGAGGATTTGTTTGCAGATCAATGCCGCATTCCCGCTTGTGGCGCGGACCCCGGACGACGGCGAGAGGCGGTGATATGCGCTACGATCCTTTGTGAATAGGTCTTTGTGAGTTAGAAGTCCTCTCGACTTCTTTTAAGCTGTCCCAGACTTAGGTGCTACTTTTAGGGCTAAAATGCTTCGTGAATTACTCTTAGTGAAAAAAATTAGTAGGCCTAGTCCTAAAGTTAGGAGTGACACGCCCATTATTTTTAGGAGTTGCTCCTAAATTCGCCAGTTAGGAGCTACTTTTAGCCTTAAAATTCTTTGTGAATACGGCCCCTGAGCTATAGCCATTAACTATATCTCAGTTCATTTTCTGTGAAAGTAGCATTCAAGTAACAAGTTTATATTGTAAAAATAAAAGAGCTTAGGTTTTTTCAATGAAAATTTGTTTAAAGGGATAGTTCAGCCCGAAATGAAAATTCTGTCATTATTTACTCACCCTCAAGTTGTTCCAACCCTGTATGAGTTTATTTCGTTTTTCTTTTGAACACAAAATAAGATATTTTAAAGAATGTTGGTAACCAGAAAGTTGACGGTGGCCATTGATTTCCATAGTAGGACAAAAATACCATGGAAGTGAATGAATGGCTACCATCATTCTTCACTCTATCTTCTGTTGCAGCAGAAGAAAGAAATACATACAGGTTTGGAACAACTTGAGGGTGAATAAATGATGACATAATTTTCATTTCAGGCTGAACTATCCCTTTGAAGCTGCAGATTCACCTGAGCTTAATCTCTTTAAATATCACAAAATAGCCATGTCAGTCACTTTCTTAATAAACACAATATGTGTTTTGTTATTGTGTTTCAGTGGAAACAAGCTAAACTGAATGGAAATCAGTTACATTTCTCAAATTTAATACAGATTCAGGAATATGGATGATTACCTGATTAAGCAGTGATAAGGCACAGGATATCATCAAGTCCCAGGTTAGGTGATTATGCTGTCGACAACAACTCAGTGTATAATCAATGTCAGCATTATCAGGAGGGTGCTTCTCTTTTTTTTTTCTCTTCATCTGCCTTGATCACTCCTACTAAAGGAGCAATGTGCTCTGCATGCAAGCACTGACGGATGTGTAACCCAGTGACAATACAGGGTTAAAAGAACTTAAAAATGTGTTAAAATAGCGTAATACACCTTTAGGGAAATTAGCCAATCAGGAGCGATAGTTCCTCCCCCAGCTGAACATGATTGACAGATCACGACGCAACTGCGTGATCCTGAGAGAACCAGCGCGTGTGTATGTGAGAAAGAAAGAGACGACGAACAAACTTGATGGCGACGGGAGAAAAGAGGAAATTAACAGAGTTAAAGTTAACAGAGTGATAAAAGTGAGTGTATTAGCAAGCTAAAGAAGCAACACAGAAGACAGGATATGGAGGAGCAAACAGGAGTTTGGAAAAAATCCCATTTTCCACCTCTATTTGTCTCGGTCAGGTCTTATGGACAGAGAGAGAACTACTTGGAAGATCCCTTTGTATCGATGGCGAGCCTCCCAGTGTGATCTTGAAGAGACGCAGACCAACTCATCGAACACTTCCCTTGGTGGTAGGAAAGTATCAGTTGCCTGAGCTGGTACACACACTTCATCCAAAAGTGCCAACTTTCTTCTTAAACAAGGAAACTGTCACAGAACTGGTGACACACACTTTAACAGAGAACTATTGACAGTGGATTGACTAATACAGAAAGTGATCACAAACAGACAGACTTTAACAACTACAAAAGGAAAACAAAAACAAAGACTCATTTATTTTCAAAGGGCCAATTTTTTTTTTTCATGTATGCTATGTAATTGTGTTTCAATTGTTACTTGCAACGTAATGTGAGTAAAAGTTACTGGTTACAACTTATCTGGTCTGATACTTCCTTTTATGGGTACAGTTTATATCACTTAGCTCCTTCCGAACCTAGCATAGTGTTAGCTCATATTTAGAGGGTAGCACGGTTACAGATGCAAGACCTGGGCTATGTTTGCAGTGTAAAATTCCAACGCATTCTCATCCTTTGGCGTCATATAGGTGACGCCATATGACATTTCGTCGAAATCTTACGCACATGGCATCCTTTAGCGTCAATATAACACGCACTGTTATGGGTAGGTTTAGGTCTGGGGTAGGGTACGGTTATGACGCCTTGGGATCTGCGTCTCATATTGACGCTAAACGATGCCATGGGCGTCGAATTTAGACGAGCGTCACCTGTATGACGCCTTGGGTTCTGCGTCTCATATTGATGCTAAAGGATGCCATGTGTGTAAGATTTTGACGAAATGTCCAAAGCGTCACATGTATGACGCCAAAGGATGAGAACGGGCTGAACGTTCTTGCTCATGTTCATGTCTCCTGCACTTCAAGAAATCTGTTAAATAACGTTAGAACTTTATTCAGGAAATTCTTAATAAACTTTACTAAAGCAAGATGCATTTTTTAAGAATGTAGAAAAATAGATGCTTTATTCAAACAGTTTAATAACTTTTTAATGTATCTAATTACAGTGAGTAACAACACAATTCAAACGCAAATAAGCACGCAAAACAAAGGAACAGAGAAATAAGGTAGATGCACCATTGTTTGAAACTGTGCTAAGTCATGTAAGTATGTCAGGTGCTTCAACAAACAAGACTTCTGTATAGGATGCACCTATATTTTCTCTCTAATGAGGAAGCATTAGACTACTGAGAAGTGCACATGCAAAACCAAAATGGGCGTTTACCAATCAGTGGCCAATTTCAAACTACAATAAATGTTTTTCAAGCATTTTTCAACAGACTTGCTAAAATCATGAAGCCTAAACCAAGCCCCCAGTGGATTAGAGCAAATCGGGTAAAGCGGTTGAAAATGCCCATTGTGGTTTGAAAATGCCCCACTAATTGAGAAACAGCCACTAGTGTTCTGCAGAGATACATGCCTGAATGATCTTGTGCTCATCAACTACAAATCACTGTTAGTTCAATGTCACTGTCTCCACCCATGTGTGCTGTTGGCTTTCATCAGAATTTCAATGCTGATCCAACACACTTTAAACACTGAAATATCAATCTCAACCAAAATGATGGTTTGGAACTCAACATTGTATCAACGTCACATTGTTAGCTGGGTTCTCACTTCTCATATGGTTTTCCCAAATTGGAGTTCTCGAAAAACAACAACAACAAAAAAGCAAAACAATCCTCCACTCTTAAAAAATAAAGGTTCTTTATTGGCATTGGTTCCATGAGGAATCTTAATCATCCATCGGACATAGATTATTCTAGATTATTAAAATGCTCTTCACACTTCGAAAAAAAACAAACTGCTTCTTTTAAGAACTGTTCACTGAAAGGTTCTTTGGGAACAAAAAAAATGGTTCTTCGATGGCATCACTGCAAAACCCCCCTTTTGGAATATGAAATGTCATAGCATAGCATTGACCTTCTTTGGTGAAGTACACTCATCTCTAGGGCCTGTCTGCCCTTCTTCATAACCTGGAACATTTGAGAAAGAAGCTTCACTGATTCGGTTTCTCTTGAGTGGAGCCTCTTGACTCCTCAAGCTCATCAGTGCATTAAAGTGCAGAATTAAATTCCTACAATTACTATGTAATATTTGACTATTCAGTTTTCTTTTGAGAAACAGTGGCTGATTAATGAAAGCTGATGACTGCACTTGAACCAGATGGGCCATTCTGTCTGGGGTCCAGAAAGATGGGAGTGAAATGTAACCAGGAAAGCTGGAAAGACCACCACTATGGCAACAGCATGCTCTTCTGACTCTTACACAAACACTAGACCCAAAGACAATTAAAGACAACTGGTCTGATTCTGAAACTGCACTCTAAAAAATGCTGTGTATTGTTTCAACCCATGGGTTGGGCCAAATATGGACAAACCCAACTGTTGGGTTTAAAAATGTAATTAAACATTTTAAACCAACAGTTGGGTTTGTCCATATTTGACCCAACCATTGGTTGAAACAAACCAGTATTTTTTAGAGTGTTCCCTCATATTTGTTTTTAGTGTGTTGCTAGGTGGTTGCTAGGGAGTTTTGGTTGTTGGGTCCAGTCCTAAATGGAAACCTATAAGCCCTCGCAATCTTGGGTCTGCACTTTCGTTACCGAATGCTGCTTTGACTGTTGGCTATGAGTCTGCTGTGGAGTTCACCTCAGTGCGGGCTTGGCAAAAGTGCACATCGAGGGTGCATATCGGCCGCAAATGGACTTCCTGTTTGAAAATGACAAACGGGACACCCTACGATCACGTGGAATTCACTTTTACGTGCACACAGCAGCCATTGTAAGTCCACAAGACCATAAGTGCAAATGAAGTGTGCCATTTGGGACACTATAGATGACTTTAATAGAGTTGATATGGTTAAGGCTACCCTTACAAAAGATAAATGCTTTAAAGTCCCCGTAAACCGGAAGTAGCAAATGATTTTACTTCAGTGTTGTGATGTATTTCCAAGTGAAATGGAATATTGAATAGAGGGCACGGTTTTATTTTAGCGCGCTTCCTCTCCATCTCTCGCTCATAGCAAACTGTTGGAGGGGAGTGGTTAAGAGTTTTCAACCCAAGCCGTCAAACTGACGTTATCAGAAAAGGAACACCATTTCAGACCGGAATAACTTTTCTGATTTTGATTAAAGATTACCATGACAAAATATGTTTTACATTATTAACTTGCACAAATTAATTGTTCACCTTAAGACCAGTAATGTGTGCTAACAAAGTAAATATGGTCAATTTTGATTTCAAGACGACTTTAAATTAATTGTATTAAGTAAACTTAAGTAAACTATATTTTCCAAGTATACTAATATCAATGTACTTGTACTGTTTCAATACTTCTTGGGAGAAAGTTGGCCCATTTTTTTAGTTTATAAAAGTACTTTTAATGTACTTTATGTGTAACAGTAATACATTTTAAGTACACATCTAAGAGTTTCTTTGGTATTGCAACTATATACAAGTAAACTTTTGGTATATTGTTTGTTTACTGGTTATATGACAGTTTATGAAAGTACATCTTAAAGAAAGCTGTAAGTAAATTTAAACCTTTTTTAAAGTGAAGTTAGCTTTACATATATTTAATATTTATATAATATTTTAGTGCTTTAAGTACACTGAAAAAAATCAGTATAAGACAAGTATACTTAAAGCTGCAGTCTGTAGTTTTTCCTCTTTGTCGCCATCTCTGTTCAAAATCTGCAATTGCAGCTATTCACGGAACTATTAACTTTACGCGGGTTGTACTTCGACACAGCGGTGATGAAAACAATGTTTGAGGAGAATGTGCGGCTGTCAGTCGCCGCGCCGGTGTGGATACTGACATTCGGAATCACAGATTCTACTTTTTGGAAGTATGACCAACATAAGAATTTTCACCGGAAAATGTCATCTGAACAAGTAAGTACCATCCACTTTCGTTCTGACCAACTAAGGGAAAGCATTGCAGTAAATCACGCTGATTAAATCTAACAATCACTTATCATATCATGTCAAACCGTGCAAATTATACTTTGTTCTCAAATTGTTAATGTTAACAACATCAGCATTGCGTGACTACATTTAATGCCCTTCCGATATTTATCCTTGTTTTCGCATGGGTCCGGTTGCAGTCTCTTTTTTTCTGTAGCCACTCCGAAGTCTTTTGCATTTTACAACGGGTGAATCTCCAGTTGTCACTGGTGTTTGTCGTCTGAACCTTTCTGGATCCACCATCAAAATGATAAGTTTAATTATATCAAGTGCTGTGAGAAAAGGCTATAAATCTCCACCTCCAACATCCTCACACGTAATAGCCTACGAGCCAAGAAACCTATGTGTACAGATGTGACGTAATGACGCAAAGACATGCTCGAATTTCCCACGGAAATCCACCAGTACCACTGGAATTAAAAACATTATTACAAGCTTACCGTTGTGAACCGAGCTAAGGCAAGTAGATAGTTTTGAACACTGGCTGGTTATGTACTTGCTCAAATTATTTTGGATAATTTTTAACCCAAAAAAGTTACAGACTGCAGCTTTAAGTATATTTTATACTCTTATCTTAGCTTAAAAGAAGTACTAATAGCACACTTGAATAAACATTTTTTAGCAAATACTTGGTTAGCATTTGCCTTAGTGCAGCGAGCTTTCAGAACCCCTCCACCTTCCCCAGCTCCACCTGTAAAGATCTGCTAATTCATGTATAGTGTACATTATACAGCACCATGTCTTACTTGCTCACAGCAGAGTGCTTTGTATGCATTTGCATACAAGTCCCAAACTTGCTCTGCAGCACCAGCATTAATAACCAACAGCAGCAGCAGCAGCAGCAGCAGCAGAGTAGCAGATCTATTCCGCCAAGACCAAAAATATCTACATTTTCATTCCCATTACCATGCCAGACACTCAGAGACAGAGAGTTGTTTTTACTTTCTCCAATAACATTGCAGCTAAAATCCCAGCTCCCTCTTGAAGCTACCTCTTAAATACTTTATTTCAACGAATTGAAAAAGCTTGTCTGTAGAAACAACTGGTTACTTTTTATACCTCCACCACAGTCCAATGCACAGTCTCAGACTCCACATAAGAAATGCAAACAGTCATATTACTGCACCAAATGCAAGCTATTATTGACCATGCAGAATGTAGAACAACGTCTGTATATTTAACCTATTGAGCAGCATTCAATATTTGTCCCCTCTCAATGTTAAATGCAGTTTTCCTGCAGTAAATGAGGGGTTTGTGAAAGGTAAAGCTGTGTAGCTCAGCTCTGTCAGGGTCCTGGAAATGTTCTGTGCCAGGCTGCTGAATAATACATGTTTAAATGCTTCACGCAGAAGGACGACCCTGGTGTCCCTTCATCACGAGCCTCCTACAACCACATAATTACAAAGTGCCTATCACAGCAGCTGGGTCCAGCATAATAAAATGTTGTGCAGCATTAAACTGTGAGCAATTGTCTTTCCTGTGGAAAATATACTTTGGTCTGGCATTATCTCTGTATATTTCTACCAAGAAAACAAAAGGAGAAGAATTTGATTTTGCTTACTGTGTTCAATGTAAGGCCTACTCTATAGGGCCTTTGACACTTTAAAGAGATAGTTCATCCAAAATGTATAATTCATCATAAGTCATGATATACATAAATATCATTTCAAATCTGTAAGACTTTCTTCTGAGGAACACAAAAGAAGATTTAGATTTGAAATCTTTTTATGTTTAAAGGCATTGATTGGACTAACACAGCACGCTCAAAACAGTCTCTTCTTCACTCCAATTAATGCATTTTCCATCATTGTCTGACAATACATTTTTTTGCTCAAGCGGAAACAATAAACAGCACATGAAAGACTGTTTAAAGCGAACATTTAATGAGGAAAACACTGTTCAGTTTATGATTCAGTTTATGGTTCACTGTTGCTAAAAACCTGGCCATTCTAATACCGCTTTGTTTCACACTAATGTGCAACTGTCGGGTTCGGATGTAAATCCCATTCATTTTCTCCTTAGCGGAATTGATTTTGAACGATAACTTATGAACCTTTAAAGACAGTCCTTCTGTATGGCTGTTAATCGATGGTATATGCTTTTGTTCAAGTAAAAATATTTTAAATTAATATTTTTAACAATCGTTTTTTTTTAATCATTTTTAATTCGATTATATCATTCACAGTGCTTATTGGTTTGTACTTCTGTCCCTCACTAAAGCCGTCATGCACACAGTTTTGTACCTTTGTCTTTTTGTCCGATATTCATAATGTTGTGATTCACCTCGTAGCCGGTTTGTTTGGTTCACGGCTTAACTCTTAAACGGAGACTTAAAAATCCTATGCATGGGAAAAATAATCATTTAAAGCAGTGCTAAACCCCTTTTTAAAATTGCAAGTGTGAAACGTTTACCCAAATTTAAAAGCTGGGTTTAAAAGAAAATAAAGCCAGCTATGAAAACACTTTTTCACTGTCATATGCATTCAAAACAAAAGAGGATATGCACGGAAGAGTACAGGGTTCTTATTAAGTGCACATAGCATTGGCTATTATAATTCATCACTCAAAGCACATTGACTTTTTCAGTTGCTTGCACATGGCAACCGTTGTGGAAAATCATTGCAGGTTTCCTCTTGCAGGAGTCTCAAATATCTCCCCATCAGCAAAGATTCCTTCGCAGCACATTTGGGTGCTGTTCACTCTGCTGACTTTATGAGGATCAGCAAGCTGACCTTGACATCTGTTTTGTTGTCAGTTTCATTGTCAGAAGTAAAATGGGGCATTTCATGCAATCACCGGACTCATGACTCAGCAAGTACTGAGGAAGATGTTGTTGTCAATAAGCTTTATTGCAAAACTCTCAGATGAACAAATCAGTGGAAGTGACCACTTATATAATTTAAATGAAATGTAAAAAGTAAAAACTTTATACTGAGAATACTGTTCGTCTTGTTTTTAACAATACAGAGGAATATCATCTAGGATTTGCTGATATTTTTGGTTATCTAATACTCAGTCAGACCTTTCCTGTCAGAATATGTGTCACATGGTACTCGGTCAAGGCAAGCACTTGTAAGTTTCAAGATTGGACTACTGCAATTCCCTTCCCACCAGTAAGACTAAGCCTTTGCAGATGATCCAGAATGTGGATTCTCGAATAGTCTCAATCAGGCTAAGAGAACCCATGTCACACACCAGCTTATCTCACTCCACTGGCTCCCAGTTGTGGCCAGAATCAAATTTAAAGTTTTAACGCTGGCTTTCTGGACTACCACTGGAACAGCTCCTCCCTACCTCAACTCACTAAATGCATGCAAATGACTAAATGAGCAACGCCTTGTTGTTCCCTCACAACAGGGGAAAAAGTCACTCTCCAAAGCTTTAACCCTCTCTGTTCCTTCAGTATCTGGTGGAATGAGCTGCCAACCTCCACCTGAACTGCTGAGAACATCACATATTTCAAGAAGCAGGTGAAAGCACCTCCACAAGCTCTTAACCACCTTTCATGATTTATGGGGACATTAGACACAATGTTTTTTTTATACTCTACAAACTGTATATTCTATCCCCTAACCCTAACCTACCCATCACAGAAAACGTTCTGCTATTTTACATTTAAAAAAAAAAAAAAAAAATATCACTCAGTATGATTTATAAGCTGTTTTCCCTCATGCATGGGGACCAAAAAATGTCCTCACAAGGACTAGGATTTCGGATATTGCCATCTTTGTGGGGACATTTTGTCCCCATAATGTAGGTCCTCTGCATTTCTTCTCTTCTCAGCTTGTTTCCTAATCAAGTTGTCTAATAATCCTGGCATCGTGTAGCTATTTGATGAATGCTTTGTTCCTCTTTTGTAAGTCTCTGGATAAAATGCTACATGTAAATGTAATAGCCCATGCGCATCATATTTCACAAGTATGACCTTTATTTTATTAGAGACATTTTAACTATTGCAATGAACCTCTTTGCTCTTTTTAAACTTTGAGAAGGTACACAATAAGCAACCATGCAGTTTCACAGTTTACTGAGGTCAAAAAGTGCTTATTATGGTGTGACAGTCCATGAAATACAGCAGAGTAATAAAGGCGAGGCTGCCACTGACTGGTACAAGTCACAGAGAGCAAGCTGTTTGCATTCTTATTATCAGACAGTTTCATCAACACCTCAACTCTATCTCACACCTTGATAATAGATTCTTTCCCGGGGAAGAATTCAGTGTGGCACGTAGTTCAAAACTATTGAAGATGATTACCTTGTCAAAATGAATGAAAGTCATAATGTACCCTGAACAGATGTGAAATAACTGATTTGAGCAAAATGAAGTTCTACAGCACTGTGAGCAACACATGCTTTATTACATGAGTTGAGTTTTAGAATATGCATGTGTTTAACTCTACAAATATAATGTTGTTCTGAAACATCACTCAACATCTTGGGATTTATAAAGGAAAGGAGCCCTCTGGGTGTCGATTTGTTTAAATAAATCAAAATAAACAGACAAATGCATTTATCAAATATGGCAATTTGCTTAATGGGTTTAGACAGAGCTGGCGTTTCTCTTTTTTTTGGATGCAAATGACTGGCAGCATCATATATTCAGTGTTGCTCCAGGATATGAGCTCAGTCATTTTACAGGAAACTCCTACACTCTCTGTCTCTTTGTTCTGGAGAGACATGATTACTGTTGATATAAATCACTGAGCACCAATGAATACTTAGCACTGCTTTCAAATCCATTTTATTGTTTACTGCACACACTTCTTTGGAAAGGATATAGTCCAGTCATGATGTGAACTGATTGGAATACACTGTAGCAGTTCTCCAGATCATTGAAGCTTGAGTACATTTTTTTTAATTCATATAAACCATATTAATCATTGATTTTGTAATACAACTAGTAACTGAATATTTTAATGGATCTTTATTAGATTTTTTTTTATCTTTATGAGGTTATACTTTTTTTTTTTTACCAAACAAACCATCATACAAAGCAACTCTGTATCATCCTTAGCCTATGTCAGAAACGTCAACAAAATTAGCATACCATTAATTCATTAGGCTACCATTTATTCAGTTTATTACCCCTCGCCCAATAACTATATAAAAATCAACTATATTGTATTCAATGAAATGTATGCATAACTAGCCTCTGTGGAACAACAGTGTCATCTACAGATGAGTTAGTGTAAGAACATTTTACCTGGAAATTTTAAATTCAGTAATACAATATTTCACAGGTTCATCTTTTCATCTGTGTTTACAACATAACATGTGCACGTATAAAATTAAGAGAAAATGAGATAAAAATGAACACAGTAACTAAAGAGAGTTCCATTTAAAACAAGTCTTCATTTTATTTTAAAAATTGCGAAACAAAAAAACAGTTTCACGTCTTTGCCTGCAGGGGCGCGCGCTGGTCTCGTGAAAGCGGAAGTTGGTTTAGGCTGATTTGAACACGCGTAACTTCCGTTCAGTGTGGTTCAAAAAATATTTGCACT
The DNA here is from genome assembly GCF_029890125.1 of Rhinichthys klamathensis goyatoka. Lineage (NCBI taxonomy): Eukaryota > Metazoa > Chordata > Actinopteri > Cypriniformes > Leuciscidae > Rhinichthys > Rhinichthys klamathensis. Next base: position 4,473,390 of record NW_026606572.1, on the reverse strand, counting down.
CTTTTTTTTATCTGGTAAAGCAGGGCTAATCTTTTGTCCGAGGCGGCCGTGTTAGTGATCCGGTATGGACATCCAGAGTAAGTTTTCGTGCTTTACTTAAGTCCTGTGTTTGTATGTGGATGTCTTTGATACGTTTGTAGAAACGTGCGTAATTGTGGCTGTGCTAATATGACCAGTAACGTTAGCTAAAGGCATGTGTTTTATCAGCATTATAACAACTAATGGAATATCTGTATGCGGGTATTTCATATTTATTGTAAAGTTGCAAACCTTTGAAAGTGCCTCTTGAATGATTTGCGTTTATTTGTTTATGTGCCCGATTTGCCGCATTTTGCAGTTACTTGCAAAAATGGATTCTAGATAATAGTTTGCAGGAAGTTTTTTAAACACACTTTATGATGTCTCATAACAGGTATTGAGCCAATGACACTTGGCTCCCCAACCTCCCCCAAGCCTGGTGCTCAGTTTTTACCCGGGTTTCTGATGGGAGACCTGCCTGCTCCTGTCACACCTCAACCCAGGTCTTTTGGGTTGACAGGAGGTGGGGCAGAAACAAGGTCTCCTCTTCTGGCTGGTAAACACCTATTATTCTTCGTTGTGTTTTGCTTATACCATAAAGAATTCCTACTCCCCTTTTAAACATGGCATAGAAGTTACTTGGTAAGAGATTTGATCCTCTCTTCCATCAGGTGGTTCTCCTCCACAGCCAGTGGTCCCAACACCTAAAGACAAGAGTGGAGCCCCTCCAGTCAGAAGCATCTACGATGACCTCAACGGCTCCGGTGTGGGAATGTCACCTCTTGCAGCTCGCAAACAAGTGAGAAGTGCATACAAACTTATAGATTTTAATTTAAGTCTGCAGCACATGTCCTTACAGAAGAACATGGAGAGACATTCAAATGTATTTATCCTATATATTTTTTAGGGGTGTGACGATATTTGAACCGAACCGAAAAACCGCGATACACCACCCACGATACGTATCGCGATACTCTCATGGCGAACCGAACACGCCCCGCCCCCTGCGGCCCCGCCCAGCCCCGGCTCATTGCACCTCATGTGTTATGTGTACACAACGAATACAGGGCTGTTGCCTAACCACCATTAACCACATATAATCGCAATAAGCTCAGTGTTTTGTTACTTTTGATAATAAGCAAGGTGTAATCTTTCAAATTATGTCTATTTGATCACGAAATGCAAACAATAAATGCCGTTTAGGCGCTCTTAGATGTGGCGTGACAGATATCACTGTATGCATGCGGCAGCGCGGAGCGCGATCATCTCTTCCTCAGTTACAGAATAAACATGAATGGACACCCGAAGGTATGTTGAAAGATACAGTATACTTACTGAAAGGCATCATAACTCGTGTAAACACTCAATCAGTGTTTCAACAGCGGAAATACGTCAATAAAACGCTTAGTTTTTCACATAGCTTTATATTTACCTCAGGCAAGTCATTCAGTGTCCACAGCTTGCTGGTTTGCTAACTCTTTCACTAAATAAATGCTATATATTAGCCTATATATTATATTTTACTTAACCTGTTTATGATATCTTGATTATTTAATGTATGTTTAAAATAGTTGTCATGAAAATAACAGCAACTGTGTAAATTACTATATAAAAATAACAAATTAAAGTAAAAACATGTTAATGCAAAAATTGCCTTATGTGCAGTTTACATGTTTTCATACAATTTGTTATGTGAGTGTTGATTATTATTATATCATTTAGGCTAAAAGTCTAGGTTCTATTGTTAAGCTTTAATGTTATAGTAATGTTCAAGTAAGGGCTGTAGTTTACAGCATTAGCAGATAATTTTGTTATCCTTGAGAAACGTTTTCTTGTAATTGAATTAATTTAAAGACAAGGACACAATTTGTTCATTAAAGCACTGTTTAATAAAAAATAAAAGCAATTTTAGCTTTCTAAACCCCCCCACCCCACCGAAATGAACCGAACCGAACCGAGACCTCAAAACCGTGGGACGAACCGAACCGTCAGGTGTGTGTATCGTTACACCCCTAATATTTTTAAAGGGGTGGTTGATTATGATTTCACTTTTCTAACTTTAGTTAGTGTGTAATGTTGCTGTTTGAGCATAAACAACATCTGCAAAGTTACGACGTTCAAAGCAAAGGGAGATATTTTCCTTTAAAGAAAATGCTTTTTAAGTACTACCACAAACGGCTGGTAGGGACTACACAACATTTTCTCCTGGTTTAGTGACATCACTAACTCTAAAATTGACATAAACCCCGCCTCCGGGAACGCGATTTATAGATATTCATGACAGAACATGCTAATCAATGACTAGAAGATAACTACACATACGCTACATAAATTCACCTAACTATCAAACTAACCATTCAGAAATGTTGTCTACATGTTGTCACTTCTTCTTGAGTCTCTCCATCTTTCTGACTCCGGTTTGAACATAAAAGGCTACAGGTTTTTGAAATTTTCATTGCATGTCTGTTAGGGCTGTGTATTGGCAAGAATCTGGCGATACGATACGTATCGCGATACATGGGTCACGATTCAATATATTGCGATATATTTCGATACTGTGCATAAGGCGATATATTGCGATTTTTTTAAAGTAGGACTACAATTTTAGAAAGTATTATTTAAAAAAAAGACATGTGCATAAAATTCAAACAAGTTTACTTTAGATAAACAATTCAGTACACAGAAAATCAAACTGCCAGTTTGGGATTGTGGTTCACAGGTTCTTAGTGAGCAAATTTGTATATGCTCAAGTAGGCCTTAATAAAAGAAAATACATAGCCCCTGTCACAATACATAACATACACACATGTGTGCAATCTGAAAAAAGAAAAGACATCTGTCTATGTCAATAAAAATAAATAAATGCTTGCACTATTCCTAGTACACAGGGTACATCCAACACGTTTTGTGTTGCAAAAACACGAACACAATTCAAGTCAAGTCAAGTATATTTATATAGCGCTTTTCACAATTGTATCAAAGCTTCACAGTATAAATCAAAATAACATAACAATGTTTGTTTCTTAGTGGAAAAAACATCCACGTTAGGTAGGGCTGATCAATGGTATTAATGATTGGTTAATTAATTTGAATATCCCCAATTCCTAAAGGAAACATTGAGGAACAAATATATAAATAGTCAGTTAAAGAAAATACATAGCCCCTTACTGTGACATCTAGGATAATGCATAACACATAAGGTGCAATCTGAGGGGCAATCTGTCATTAAAAAAATGCTTGCACTATTATTCATACAGGGTACATCCAACACATACCGTAAAACTTCAAATAATAGCGAGTCCCACATAGACGCCGGTCTCTTTTACACGCCTGATGTGGCGAGTGGCGACAGGTTTGGGTAAATAAAGGCCAGTCTCAAATAGAGGCGGGGTCTGTTTTTTAGTTTCGGGTTGTATTTAATCTTTTAAAACCCGTCAAATCGTCCGCTTTTTAGCGGCTGCCAAAACAAATTTGTGTCCCGCCAAAGCCTTTTTTTATCGGTGAGTGATGTAGAATAGAAAGACTGCTGCGCTTGACAGGACGCAAACGAGCAGAGAGAGAGAGAGAGAGAGACAGAGAGAGAGCGCCCCGGCCGCGCGCGCGCACTCTCACGTCTTCAAACAACACGCGCGCTGTCTTGCTCTCTCTCCCTCGCGCATATTAATCAAAATCATAGACACTGTAGGCGAGGACACTAGTGGTGGGTCTCATTCTAGCCATCTAGTGGTAGGGATTTAAACACAACATAAACGCGAACCACGGCAATAGTATGAATATTTTTGCACGTAAACTAAAAAAAAAATCGATATTGCGTTTTTGAAAATCGATACAGTATTGCAAAATAAAATATCGCGATACTCAAGTGTATCGATTTTTTCTTACACCCCTAATGTCTGTGTGAGGTAATAAAAGCTGCTAGGGACACAAGTTGTTGTGGCTCTGCCCTCTGTGCCAGAAGCAGCAGCTCATTTGCATTTAAAGGGGTCATATAATGCCATTTTTGTACAAGCTAATATGATTCTTTAGGGCAGTGGTTTTCAAACTTTTTCAAGAGGGACCCTTTTTTTTTTTTTTTTTTTTTTTTTTAGGCGACCCATAGGCTTGTGCGCAGAATTTTTTTCTTTAACCTTTCTTTAAGCACTTTTTTTAACCACTTTACTTTTGATGATGCACGTGCACTTGCTGATCCTTGACGCGATTGCAACGCAAAGTCGATTCTGAAATAATTTGATCAAGCTATAGGCCTACATACAGGACTTTTAACCAATAAATAGCTTATCATTTGCTGAATGCTTAAAAAGTACAAATACACAAAACATATTCCACAACAAACTCTTTAAATGTAATATTAATTATATACAGAACAGAACAAGAATAAAAAAATAACAACTAAACAAGCCAAAACGAAATAATTTAAAGGGAAAGTAAAAGGGGCATTATGCTCACGTAGCCTAACTCTCTCATTAGAATCAAAATATTTTAACATTCGCAATGTATTTGATGGTAAACTATTCTTTATTATAGGCGTTGTAGCAACTTCACTCACGTTGCAATATCGACAGGAAAAAAAATCATCCTTTTCACATGCGCAAAAATGTGCTTGGAAACATCACGGTTGAGCGGTGCTTACGCTGAATGGTACGAATTGACTATTTAAACAGAGCAGTGTGATTTTTATATTAGGTTGACTATTTTATTGTCATATTTTTATTTCGGCTATAATGAACAGGCTGCGATGTCAAGCCTGGAATGGTGTGTGTGTGTGTGCGTGTGTGAGGCGCGGCACTGGGAACAAAAAATATACTCCGTCGTTCATACAGGACATCATTCAAACTGCAAAGTGTTTATTTATACTTGTGTACACTCGACACAACATTGTTAAAACACAACATTGTGGTTTTGTCACTGTAAACTCTTGTCAAACTTAACTGTCACCCAACCAAAATCACACACAATTTAAAAGCAAACTTATTTATAATTCAAATGAGAATAGGGCTGTCAACGAATATTCTAAATTCGAATAGGCCTATATCGAATAGTTTTAAAAAACAGAATTTCGAATGTGAAAATTAATATTTGAACAGGGCTCCAGACTAACTTTTTGCCTTGGTTGCACTGGTGCGCCTAACTTTTTTATTTAGGTGCACCAGCACAAAACTTAGGTGCACTCAAATTTTTCCTCGTCTCGCGTCGCCTTTAACGCCACAATTTCAAGGTCACCTTTTTATCACGCTCCATATATTCATATATATTATGTAAATGCTTTTAAACAAGAATAAGGTGTAGTTTTTTTTTTTTTTTTGGAAGCACAATTATACTGTATATAAAAATATAAATCTTTTAAAAAAAAAATTAAAGTGCTGTTTTTACATTGTTCAAGTTAGGGCAGGGTATTGACACTAATTTCACAATTCGATTCAATATTGATTATTTTGGATATCAGGTACAATACATGGCAAATTTTCTCAAGAAAAACAAATCTCAACTGCTGTAAACTGGGAGTCAGTTGTAGCCCACTATGCTTCATTAGCCTACTATAATATTGAAGGTAAAAATTACCTGATTTGTACACAAACACTTAAATTACACTTATTTTTTTTAGAATAATAAAGTTATATGAAATATAAACATTTAAATGGTGGCTGCATAAAAACTTGCCAGATTTTTTTTAAACATGCATTAAATATTGAAAAACATAAAAAATTATAATGAATATGTAATATGGTGCATATATTAGGCACAATGCTCCTCTAGAGTTAATTTTTCTAGCTAGCTAACGAGTTTATGGGCACTGGATATGTTTTTTCTGAGGTAAATGTGACGTTACATTACATTGTTTACAATTGTTTTACTGACGTCTTTCCACGGTTGAAACACTGATTGAGCGATTCCATGCGAAAGATACGGATTTCGATAAGTTGTACTCTATCTTTTAACACACTTTCAGATGCTCGTTCATGTTTATTTCGCGCTGTAACTGGTATTATAAAGGCAGAAGAGGAGATCATGTGCGCTCCGCGCTGCTGCTTCTCTGGGGCTGAGCTGAGCCAGAGCGATCTCACGCCACAGCGTCAAAACACTATTTATGTTTTTGAATTTCGTAAGAAAATGGACCTAATTTGAAATCTGAGACTTTGTTACATATCAATAGTAACAAAGCACAAAGATTATTGCGATTTATTGGATGGGATGCTCGCTACAATGTTCCATTCATTCATCAACTGAAAATAGCATAGCCCAACGGTTCGTAAAAATCAATGAGAATCGATTAAAATCGAGAAATCAATATTTTTTACCTAGTTCAAGTAGCCTACATTTTTAAAAGCTTCTTCGTCGTCTGTTTTCCTGCGTTTATTTAGCTGATGCTGCTGATTGCCGTAACAGATTCTCTGGTGCTCAGGTGACAGGTCGCAATTTATTTCAATCACACAGAACGGAGCATTTTAGTCCTACAGGAATATCTGAACCACAGCCAATCAGAGGCAAAGACCCGCCCAATCTCTATCTCTGATTGGTTTAGACCACGATATGATCCAACCATGCGTGCAAGGAGAACAAAAGACTCGTTTTGTGGAGAGGCAGCGGATGCGATCATGCGAGAACGTTAGGTGCACTGGTGCGACCTAGGAAAAATTCTTGTCGCACCCTTACAAATTTTGGTCGCATGTGCGACCAAATTGGTCGCACTCTAGAGCCCTGTTTGAATGTGGAAAAACACGCCCGCGGTATCAGAGGCGCGGCTGTCTGCTTTGCGAGTGGGCGCTGAGGGATCAGGGACAGGTCACAAGAGTCGCACTGGCACAGCTGAAAGTTTTTTATTTCTTATTCTTATTTATTGCATGAATAAGGTAGGTTAGATACAGCAGTTCCATGCATCGCAGGCTTCACTGGTTTGATTATTTACCGTTTCATGTCAAGGAAAAGTTCCATGTTTACCACAGCACAGCTCGCTCGGGGCGTTCAATGTCGGTTCTTTAAAACTTCAATTAATGTTAATAATATTTGTTTCAATCACTGAATGAAGCCTGCTATATTTGGGACAAGAGTCGCGACCTTAAATTGCTTGCACAAAACTCTTGATCAGCACTCAACATTTGTTTATCGTTGTTGTTGTTCATTTAAACCGTTATGGGCAGAGAGCGTGAGGTGAGGGAGAGAGAGAGAGCAAGAGTGCCTAGCGAGAGTGAGGTCTGCGGTCTTGGCCATTAGTTGATTTAGGCTACTTGTTTTTGTGTAGGTAATACGTTGTCAAATATGTTTAAACTTAAATAAACTACCTAAACAAGTAGTTATGTCTCTTTGTATTAATTTGACCTGTTATTGACGTAATGCGCGTCATTGACAAAATGCACAACCAGATGTTCGAATAGTTCGAATATAGCCTATGTGTTTTATTAGAGGGATTTTTTAGAACGTAATTTTTGAGTAGCCTAATTTTGACAGCCCTAGGAAGGAACGACGAGTGTTAGTGTGTTGTTGCCGATGGAGCGAACGTGTGTGTGTTGCGGGTGGAGCGAACGAGTGCGTGTTTTGTGTATATTAATGAGAAGGGCCTGCTTATTCTGCATAATCTGGTCCCAAGCCGGTTCGCAGGACGAGAGGGCAACACGCATGTCAGGAGAAGCATTCAGTTTGTTTCGTTGTTTCAAAGCTATTATTATTAATATTAATTTAATTAGAAAACGGAATTTTTTTTTTAAATCACTGGCGACCCATTTTTTAATTCTCGCGACCCGCCCGAGGGTCGCGACCCAGGGTTTGAAAACCACTGCTTTAGGGTCTAAATTAAAAGTTTGTAATATACTTTAATTAAAAATTCTCATTAGTATTGTAAGAAAACACTTATTTTACCTGGTCAAAAACAGCTCTGTTTTCAGCACGCCGTTTCAGTGTATATGACTTTAAATGATCATGAGCTTTGCTGACTCCGCCTCTCTGTTCTATGCGTACACCAGAGCCGGCTCTGGCGTACACTGTTTGTAACACAATAGCACAATAACCATAACGCGTTGTTCATTATAAACGTGGGATTATGCATTATATTGAGAACGTTATATTGAGAACGAGAAAACATGCCGTAATGTACCCTGAGTGTAAACCTTAGACGCATTCATTGTGAAGCGTGCAGCTAGCGATTTACAAGGATTAATATAAATATTAATATAAAGTTTAATAAAACGTTACACTCACTTCAGTTTTTCTGGAGCAGCTGCAGGAACACGAATAGATGGTACCGATCCTTTCAGGAGCAGCTTCTTAGCAAAACCAGCTTTATACCTCCTCGTTTATAAAGCAGTCTGGTGTGTGAAATGATTCGCGCAAACATGAGAGCATTGACGTTGCTCGTGGGGATTATTCCCTTCGAAAACAAACTCAGCCACTGCGTCTTCGGCGGTTCAGATTTAGGAACATTAAAATGACTGCTGTGTTCGTTATTGCACCCAAGAACAGAACACCACAATCGCTTAGACGCCATTCTGCTCATAGACAGTGCTCCAGCATATCAACAATGACTGCGCCGGTCCGCGCGGACTATGATTGACAGCTCCCTCATGAGCGAGGGCGGGTCTGTGTTGAAACCCTTCTGTCAATCAACAATCGTGGGAGGGGCGTGCGAGCTTGTGACGTCACAGGCTCGAACGGCTTGATTTGAGGCAGGGGAAAACATATAAGGAGATTAAAACAAAACCACTGGATGGATTTTTATCATTATATGATGGCTGTGTACAGACACTGCCAACACACATTTCAGTACAATCAACTTGTAAAAGTGCATGTACCATTATATGACCCCTTTAAAAGGGACAGACACAAAAACAGTGCGTTTTTGCTCACCCTCAACAACTTTAACATGCTATATAAAAATATCTGTGTGGTATTTTGAGCTAAAACTCCCACACACACTCTGGGGACATCAGAGATTTATTTTACATCTTGTGTAAAGGGCATTATACCACCCCTTTGTATTAGCTATTGGAATTTAATTATTGAATGAGCAATATTGAAAATAAATGATCAGCCCTAATCAGATATATCATGACAATTTGAGAATGTTATTTAAGAAATTTGGTAGTTAAAAGATACTGGGTTGGATTCACTAATAATTGCCTGGATTTTTCATATTTATACGTACAGGAGAACTTCTCATGATAAGTTCACTCCTAATTCACAACACGTGCATAATCTGCAAATGCATTTCACATGAACTTGTTCTTAACATTGTTCTAATGTTAATTAATTAGCAAATTAGCCCCACTTTCACCCATTCACAGGAGCTCAGAATACCTGATCCACTCGGTCAACTTTACTGTAGTACGAAAGTTATTAGTGAATATAATATTTTTTTTCCGTAAAAACGTTTGTACACTGGTTTCCTAATATAAGACCTAATGTTTTTAATATTATTGCACAGATTTAGCACTGAGAAGGGATTGAAAGCATTTTGTTAAGCAGAGTTTTACCTTCGCTTATTTTGCTTTTCACAGCCATTTGCTGGAGTGCACACACCATTGTCTGGTCTACCAGGGACACCAGGAACAGGTAAATATCATGTAATTTGATTTCTTACTAAATGAAGTTCCTGCAAAAAAATAGATTCTTAGTGTCTTTCTTGTTCTATAGTCTCTAGTTTGTTTAGCCCAGCGGGGCTGCAGATGAAAACAACACTTTCCCCAGCTCAAGTAGATCCGTTCTTCACACAAGGAGATGCTCTGTCCTCTGACGACCAGCTAGATGACACCTGGGTCACAGTGTTTGGGTGTGTGGGTTTAAAAATATTATTTTTCATTGTACTTTTTTCCCCTCCATAGTACTATTAAGTAATTCATCCTAGCACAAGTATGATGTCAGAGCTTATGCCATCGTTGTTGTATACATATGGCATACAATTCTTGTTTGTTTGTTTGTTTGTTTGTACACAGGTTCCCTCCAGCATCTGCTTCATACATCCTTTTACAGTTTGCACAGTATGGAAACATATTAAAACATGTAGTAAGTACAGGCCAGGTTTCATCATTGCAGTTTGGGTTATATATGATTGTAATCTGTAAAAATGTATGTTTCTTTTTTTATTTACAGATGTCTAATACTGGAAACTGGATGCATGTTCAGTATCAGTCTAAACTGCAAGCACGGAAAGCTCTCAGTAAAGATGGAAAGATATTTGGAGAAGCCATTATGATTGGTGTCAAACCATGTATTGATAAGGTAGAAGCACACAATAAATAATTTCCTTGTGAAAATTAGCAGTGGATGGAAGTGTTCCTGCATGTAATAATGTAACAGTAATAATGTTACGTTGTATTTATTTTTTTGGCAGAGTGTAATGGAAACCTCAGACAAGGGCAGTACTTCCAGTTCTGTGTTCACGCCCCCGGTGAAGGCTCGTGGGACCCCCAGTCACCCTGTATCAACTCCCCGATCTGTCATGAGACCCCTCAGTGCGGCTTACAAAGCATCCAGCAGTGACTACCAGGTATAGTTGAACAAATTCATTCATATAAATCTATCAAAAGCAGCTTTTAAGAAAATAAATGCATTTAATGATGCAAGGGTTTTGTGGAAAGAGGAGCAGTTTATCGCATTTGGGAGCAAAGGAGCATATTATTAAACTACTCAGATAAACTCAAATTCAGTGTTGATACTCTTGAAAGAGAGCTTGTTTCTAAAAGATGCGCAGAGACTGCAACACAGCTATTTGATTTGCTATCTTGCTCATTTCTTTCATTCATTCGTGTATCATATCGTGCAAGGTTTAAATAATTTAAATAGGCATGTAAAATAGTAGAGATGGTAACTCAGCTATTTAATTTGCTCTAGTTTCATTCATAGTTAACACACATTCACTTCACACCCTCATTATTGCGTAGTGATTTTAGAGGTTTATGTAGCCTATAATATTGTGCTATGCCTTGGCTCACCTGTTATCCAGCAAACATGAGGAGTGACTGTGTCTGACGAATATTTTTTCAATTATTCAGTAGAATTTATTAGTCGTTTTCAAGCCGTTATCCGTGCTGTTCCAAATACGGTATTCGGCATTGGGCACATCCCTATTTGTAACAGTATTTATTCATCTTGTTAATGTTAGTTAACTGTTCATTGTTAGTTTGTTAGCTCAGGTCCATTAAATAATATTAACAGCAGCGGTGGGAAGAGTATTGTAAAAGTACTTTCCAAAAAATGTAGTGTGAGTAGAGTAAAAGAAAAAACTATTTGAGTAAAAGTACTCATGAGTAGTGAGTACTGAGCTGTGGATTCTACCCCCTTATAATAAAAGCTTTACACTGCTATTTTGAAATGTAGATAATACTGTAATTGACATTTCTCTTTTGCTGTTTTTCAGAAAGAATGAAGAATATCTAGACCCATCAACAGTTTTAATATTGTCTTTTAAAAATAAATCACTTATAACTGATAAAACATATCCCAAATGTACTTCCAAAACAACAGGAAAATGCTATTACAAATTAAAAGATGAAAGTAACTTTCAATACTCATCACCATTTTAATGAATAAAAAAATGGATTTAAAATCATTAGTAAGGCCTTAACACTGAGTGAGGTATTGTTGCACATAAAATATCAATGTTCAGAACAGTACAAAGAATAAAAAAAAAATTGCTGATTGTATGAAATGGATTAAAAAAAAAACTGTTTATAAATGAGCTGTAGTTTTATTGCATCGCGCTGACAGATGCAGTATAACGTGCATGGTTCATCCAATAGGTGCATACTGAATTTGATCCTCCAATTTCAGTACATTTATCCATGGTAAACTTTTTTCCACATTAAGCATTTTAGAATGTCCCCAACAAACTTTTTTTTACATACTAAACTCAAGATATAATGAGCTGCCCACTGTTGCAGGACACGCGCGAGGGAGAGGTGTGGCAGTGCAGATCGCGCGTCTCTAATATGTTCAAGTAAATAAATGGGAGTGGGAATTCCCCACATTATGAACATTCCACTTGCAGGAGTTAATAAATAGTAGTACAATAAATATTGTAAACACCTGCATCCTCGTGCCAAACTTTATGCCCTGTATATATATACAGATCATCTAGTAAGCCGAAATCCTATATTTACCGTAACATGTTTTTTTTTAAATTAGAGGAAGAATTAAATGCTGATATCTCAATTGAATTGATGCCTGAAGGTTGTCCTTCCACAGCAGCCATGATTAACAGCAGTTGGTTCAATCTACTGCTGTGGTTTAAGTTTTCTGTGCAATTTGATTTACTCTTGATGCATACAAATAAAATTGAAACAAGGATGTAATTGCAACGAATCAATTATTATTATTTTTTTTTAAATCTGTTTTGAGCTACATTCATGTGATTTGAAATCCTGTTCAAATCGTATTTCTGGAAATGATTCAGTCTGACTGCTCTGATCGGATTTCGCATGGTTTGTCACTTCTCACGCCATATAAAACGTAAACATGTCAGCCATTGTTATAGGAAACATGCTGAAAGTCACTACAGAAACAAGACTGTGATGTTGCAAAGTGCCGATCGAGCAGAAAATTACAATATAATTGAGATGTTGAATTTCTGCCGCTACATCAGAAGACGTAGTAGTCCAATGCGGCGGCTACACATTGTCATGTTGGCAATACAGATGTTGTTTTATGTACTACATGTTGCTGTTGTTTTGGGCATATCCTTACCAACGCATCATCATGCTTTGGAGGCCTATAGTCACGGAATCACTGCAAATGATATAAACTGTAAATTCAGCGTTTGAGAGGAAAATGTCAAAATGCTGACAGAAAACGTGACAACTTGAGTGAAGAAGAGACGGTTTCATTCTTACCTTTTATAATCCGAAATATCCATAAACTCGATAGTACAGTTGGATGCGCAATGCTAGAGCTTTTAAGTAAACAATCAATGACACTGACTCCACAAATATGCAAATAAGAACATTAACCCAGGGTTTAGGAATGTACAATGTGAAACGTCTACTTATGAATACCCGGGATTAATTGTTAATCATGGGTAAGTTATTAGCAGTGTGAAACGTGAAGCAATATAACTTAGGATTCCGTTTACCCGGGGTTTAGAATGACCCAGGATCAACTACTTCAAGTGTGAAAAGCCCTAGTGTGGACAGTCAATATTTTATATCAGATTCCTATCGGATACACAAATAATTGGATTTGTACTGACAGTGTGAACAGCCTAAGATTAGTAAATGCTTAACATGAACCAACAATGACAAACACTTGTGAACTAATGTAGTTAACTAATGCTAACAAATTGAACCTTATTGTAAAGTGTAGCCAATAAAAATTACATTAAAGTCTAAGTAACATCCTGTCGGCTGCAGAACCTGACGTAATTTGGGAATAATGTGCTACTCTTTCTATTTTGTAGTTTTCACACAACCGGGTGAACATGAGCTAATATATTTGTGATTTTAGTTTTTTCATTATGCCTTTTGTTCATGCAGTTTTGATATCTCAGCAATAGCAATTTGCAAAAAAATATTTTTCATATGATTTTGAATGACAGGAGTGGGGTAAGATGATGATAATATTTGGCTTATTATAATCTAGATTTACAAATGTTATTTAAATGGCTAATTACTGGATGAAACTTAAATGTGCTGTAAGGAACAACATTTTTCAAAGCATAATTTGTGAAGTACCTCCTTTTTGTTTTGTTCTGATTTATAGGTTGTGTCAGATCAACAGACACCAAAAAAGGATGACAGTTTTGTATCGAAAGCAATGGACTATATGTTTGGATGGTAATCTTTCACTCACAGGGTCATGATGAAAAAGCTCTGAGACCATCAACAACCTCTGATGTGTTGGCATTGCTCTAAAAAACTGACATTGGGTTTTTCTGAGCACAATCATTGAGTGAATACAAAAGCACTTTATCTCTACGTTTGCGGACTGTTTGACATTGCATGCTCTTTTGCTGAAGATGGACTCTTGAGTGTTTCACTTGGACTGCTTTCAGCTGCTGGGTTTGGAGTTGGTCCCTCAAGTCTGTCCTCAAAATCATACAGATTTAACAACTTAATTGTGTGCATTAAGTGTTTCAGGTTTTAAACTGGTAATTTAAGGAGCATATCATGACACACTCTCACGGGACCCTATTGTACAAATTCTGAAATTTTTACTTGACAGTTTGTGGTTATGGTCTGCTTTATTGATCTCATAAAAATATCATTGATTACATTCAGCATTTTGATACCAAGACCTTATTCTACGATATGACCACATTTTCATTGGGTTATATACATCTGTTTTTAGGTTATTGTGGGTTTTCACTAACTTTATCAATTATTTTAATAGGACAGATTGTCTGATTTTGAAAATGCCTTTTCCCTTTAATAAACATTGTCTGACTAGAAACTGCAGTTTGTTTTCTCTTATTTTTTAAATGTACACTAGGTAACTTTGTTTTTTTCTTAACAAGAAACAAAATTTAAAATAGTAAATGCATCATAATTCCTTTGTCCAAAGCGTGTTTTTGTCTTACCCTGATTCACTATGGTAAGCCTATTATAAGTGTAGTCCGTGCATCTCGTCATCTAGAGAAAAGTTGCTCCGGCCTCTTTGATGCGTGTGTGGGAGTGCGAGCGAGAAAGGTTGACATGATGGAGCACGATAAACCTCTAAACTTCGAGGAATCACCCGTTTTAAAATTAACACTGGCTTGGCTTTTTGGAGAACAGATAATTAAAAAGTTGTAAAAGCGAGACGGAGATGGCATTATTTTACTTAACAGGTGAGTAATGTATTTTATTGAACAGATAAATTGCCATGTGTAGCTCTCTAACGGAGTTCATTGTAAAGCATTATCTATTGTAAAGGGTAATATTCTTCCACACAGTCACGCAGAGCCGAAGCTCAACCAAAGCAAAATGCATTTTAAAATGCAAACGTGCCACGATTTTGAGTACTTAAGACTTGACTTGGCAAGTATTAGAATACTTGACTTTGACCTTTTCATACTCTTCATGTGGATGGATGCAGTGGGTTTGGAATGAAGCATTTAAAGTGTGAAGAGAATTTTTTTTTTTTTTGCAATTATCTTGTTTACAAAATGTAGAAAATTGAGAATTCGATCTGAATTGCCCTATTGATCAGTTTGACAGGAAGAGCAATTAACAATTACAATTCAAATTATCTTACTGTATGTAATGTGTGTAATATATATATATATATATATATATATATATATATATATATATATATATATATATATATATATATATATATATATATATACCGGTACACACACTCACCTAATGGATTATTAGGAACACCATACTAATACTGTGTTTGACACCCTTTCGCCTTCAGAACTGCCTTAATTCTACGTGGCATTGATTCAACAAGGTGCTGAAAGCATTCTTTAGAAATGTTGGCCCATATTGATAGGATAGCATCTTGCAGTTGATGGAGATTTGTGGGATGCACATCCAGGGGCCTGTTTCTTCATCCCGATCGTCCTGTGAAGATGAGCATTTGATTGAGCACATTTTATAATACTATTTGTCATAATTTCTGGTGTATTGAGTATTTACAACTGTCTGGGGTTCTGTTGGGACATGAGGCTCCAAAAGACATATATTACCATAAGAATCGGTTTGGAGCAACAAAAAAAACAACCCAAAGTAAAATATATGGAAATATCAAAAACAGCCTATATAAAAAATAATACATATGTAGACCTCTTATACATTTTATGAAGGCAATTGAATCTTCGGGAGTGACTGGCTCTGATGAAGTCCCTCAGCCATTGGCCTTCCAGCATTCAGGCTCAGGGCCATCTCCATCTCCTCTGCATCTTCATCTCCATCTCCTCTGCATCTTCATCTTCATCTGCTCTGCATCTCCATCTGCATCTTCATCTCCATCTCCTCTGCATCTCCATCTGCATCTTCATCTCCATCTCCTCTGCATCTTCATCTTCATCTGCTCTGCATCTCCATCTGCATCTTCATCTCCATCTCCTCTGCATCTTCATCTTCATCTCCTCTGCATCTTCATCTGCATCTTCATCTCCATCTCCTCTGCATCTCCTCTGCATCTTCATCTCCATCTCCTCTGCATCTTCATCTCCATCTCCTCTGCATCTTCATCTCCATCTCCTCTGCATCTCCATCTGCATCTTCATCTCCATCTCCTCTGCATCTTCATCTTCATCTCCTCTGGATCTTCATCTGCATCTGCATCTTCATCTCCATCTCCTCTGCATCTTCATCTTCATCTCCTCTGCATCTTCATCTTCATCTGCTCTGCATCTCCATCTGCATCTTCATCTCCATCTCCTCTTCATATTTATCTTCATCTCCTCTGGATCTTCATCTGCATCTTCATCTTCATCTTCATCTCCTCTGCATCTCCATCTGCATCTTCATCTGCTCTGCATCTCCATCTGCATCTTCATCTTCATCTGCTCTCCATCTGCATCTTCATCTCCATCTCCTCTTCATATTTATCTTCATCTCCTCTGGATCTTCATCTGCATCTGCATTTTCATCTCCATCTCCTCTGCATCTCCATCTGCATCTTCATCTTCATCTTCATCTCCTCTGCATCTTCATCTTCATCTCCTCTGCATCATCTGCATCTGCATCTTCATCTCCTCTGCATCTTCATCTCCTCTGAATCTTCATCTCCTCTGCATCTTCATCTCCTCTGCATCTTCATCTTCATCTCCTCTGCATCTTCATCTCCATCTGCTCTGCATCTTCATCTGCATCTGCATCTTCATCTTCATCTCCTCTGGATCTTCATCTGCATCTGCATCTTCATCTCCATCTGCATTTTCATCTCCATCTCCTCTGCATCTCCATCTGCATCTTCATCTTCATCTCCTCTGCATCTGCATCTTCATCTCCTCTGCATCTTCATCTCCTCTGCATCTTCATCTCCTCTGCATCTTCATCTCCTCTGCATCTGCATCTGCATCTGCATCTGCATCTTCATCTCCTCTGCATCTTCATCTCCTCTGCATCTTCATCTCCTCTGCATCTTCATCTTCATCTCCTCTGCATCTCCATCTTCTCTGCATCTCCATCTTCATCTCCTCTGCATCTTCATCTCCTCTGCATCTTCATCTTCATCTCCTCTGCATCTCCATCTTCATCTCCTCTGCATCTTCATCTCCATCTTTGTGAGCCTCTTCCTTCTTTCTGTTGGCTGAGAAGAAGTCAAATGAGAATGAATATTTGATTGTGTTAATTAGACATATGTCAAAAATGCTTTTGCACTGATAAACACTGGATGCTATTTAGTTATTTAATATGTCAAATGTTTGTAAAGTCAGGTAGCCTACATCCATTATATGCTCAAGGCTTACCTGATTGAATTATGTTTTAATATTTCATTTTCAGCTGCTGCCATGTTCTTTTAATGCCTGCAATTAAAATTAGGTTGAATAGCATACTGTTCTTCCAGTTTCACCTCTGATAACAGTTGGGTAAGTTACTCTAAAATAGTTATTAATTACTAACTACAAATGACATCTTCAACAGTGTAATTAGATTAATGTAATAATTACTATCTCTAGAAAGTATTGGTCTACTTATTACTAATTACTTTATAAATCCCATATCAACCTCAACCACTTGAACAATACAAAAAGAGACAAAACTGCACTTTTAATGCTTTCAAATTAACAATATACAATTGCATGAATTATTCTTGAATTGACCAAAGTGTGTAGAGGGAGAAGGTAACATTAAAAATATACCTTTTAAAAATGTTATGTTAAATCGACTATTGTTTTATACAGAATTGTTCTATGCAGTATTTAATGCAATGACATCATATTTAACTTTATATTACAGAAGAATTAAGAGTAATCCCTTTAATAAACTAAACTAATTACACCCAACACTGTATAACAGTAATTAAAATGTAAACTTACGCAATGACTCGAGCAACTATTTTCTCCCAAACTAACTCTCTCGATCGCCGCTGCTGCCGTGTTACTTAAAACATTTTTTTTTTGCGTACTGCTGGTGAGAAATATGCAGACCTCTTTTTGTCTGGCGCTGTTACCATGGTGACTCATAATATCTGCGCTCCATTGATAATGGCTTTTTATAGTTGTGGTGCACGCGCTTAACTCAGAGTCAGTCAACTTAGAGTTGATTGAACTTACTCATTTCAGCTGTTCTGTAACCGAAAACTCAGAGTTTCCCATCTCAGGGTAAGTCAACTCAGAGTTCAAGTTTTAACTCAGAGTTGGTTGAACCTCCTTATTGAAACGGGCCCCAGGGCACGAAGCTCCCGTTCCACCACATCCCAATGATGCTCTATTGGGTTGAGATCTGGTGACTGTGGGGGCCATTTTAGTACAGTGAACTCATTGTCATGTTCAAGAAACCAATTTGAAATGTTTCGAGCTTTGTGACATGGTGCATTATCCTGCTGGAAGTAGCCATCAGAGGATGGGTACATGGTGGCCATAAAGGAATGGACATGGTCAGAAACAATGCTCAGGTAGGCTGTGGCATTTAAACGATGCCCAATTGGCACTAAGGGGCCTAAAGTGTGCCAAGAAAACATCCCCCACACCATTACACCACCACCACCAGCCTGCACAGTGGTAACAAGGCATGATGGATCCATGTTCTCATTCTGTTTACGCCAAATTCTGACTCTACCATCTGAATGTCTCAACAGAAATCGAGACTCATCAGACCAGGCAACATTTTTCCAGTCTTCAACTGTCCAATTTTGGTGAGCTCTTGCAAATTGTAGCCTCTTTTTCCTATTTGTAGTGGAGATGAGTGGTACCCGGTGGGGTCTTCTGCTGTTGTAGCCCATCCGCCTCAAGGTTGTGCATGTTGTGGCTTCACAAATGCTTTGCTGCATACCTCGGTTGTAACGAGTGGTTATTTCAGTCAAAGTTGCTCTTCTATCAGCTTGAATCAGTCGGCCCATTCTCCTCTGACCTCTAGCATAAACAAGGCATTTTCGCCCACAGGACTGCCGCATACTGGATGTTTTTCCCTTTTCACACCATTCTTTGTAAACCCACCAGATACTGACTGGTTTTCCTTTTATTGTGGCCAGCCTAAGGCACACCTGTGCAATAATCATGCTGTCTAATCAGCATCTTGATATGCCACACCTGTGAGGTGGATGGATTATCTCTGCAAAGGAGAAGTGCTCACTAACACAGATTTAGACAGACTTGTGAACAATATGTGAGAGAAATAGGCCTTTTGTGTACATAGAAAAAGTCTTAGATCTTTGAGTTCAGCTCATGAAAAATCGGGGCAAAAACAAGTGTTGCGTTTATAATTTTGTTTAGTGTGTGTATGTATGTGTGTATATATATGTGTATATATATATATATATATATATATATATATATATATATATATATGCGTATACACAAATACGGCCTTTCAAAAGTGCGCTGTATCCCATGTGCTTCAAGGGTTCAATTGCATTCAGTGCTGTTCTTCTGCAGACCTTGGTTTTATTAAGTGGTTATTTGAGTTACTGTTGCCTTTCTATGAGTTCAAGTCAGTCTGGCCATTCTCCTCTGACCTCTGGCAGATCTTTTAAACTTCAGCAGATCATCTTGACCATGTCTACATGCCAAAAGAGTTGCTGTCATGTGATTGGCTGATATTTGCGTTAACGAGCAGTTCAAAAGGTGTAATAGAGTGGCTGGAGAATGTGTGTCTGTGTGTAAGATCTATAGAACTATTTCAAGGTCATTTCAAACAATTTGAGATTTGTAACTCAGTTAATTGTTTATTGAACTTTAGCATATCTTTAAATGTATATAATCTCTGTTCAACTCTGAATGCAGCAGAACCCTGCTGAATAGTATGCAGCAGTTAAAGAAAAACGTGTTGTTGTTAAATGGAATTAAGGATAAAAACCCTGTTGCAATGTGACAGCGACCTGAAGACAACAGTGTGAATGCCTTTATAAGCTTAGTAGCAATTTATGAGTTGTGCACATGTAGAAGGCTGGTAAGATTGGCTACTATAGAATGATATTGCTCTGGGGATATCATTCTCCAGATGACTAAAACCAATGAAGCTGCAGCATTTACTTCCACAAAAATTAAATCAAATTAATTTCATATGGAGTGGGATGTGCTAATGAGAACAAATTGACATGCGTTGCCTTCATTCCTTAAACCCATTCACAGCTCAGCATATTTATTGAATTATTGATTTTGTGTGTACTTGCCTCATTTGTACAAGATTCATTTTTTTCCCCTCAAATGTGTCACGTGTAATGAAATCCAATATGTAATTTGTGGCTGCTAGCAAGATTGTAACTTGTCCCAGATTTTCCATTATTTCTTGAGATTTGATTGGAGACTCAAAGGTTATGACTTGTAGATGAAGCATTTTTTCTGCACTGGACTCTTTCAGTGACCTTCCAGATGACCCTGAGACTTGTTTGAGGTGTATGAACCTAGCTCTGATCAGGCAGGATAGCCAGCTGGATGCCCAAATCAGACACATGGCTGAGTGCTTGCTGAAGGTGACACAGAGCGGGTCTCTGGAGGTGAGGCTGACCCTTGCTGTCAGTGCCCAGCTCAGGTGATACGCTCAGAGATGCACGCTACCCCCGGGCCTGCTTGAGATATTAATCCATCCTGATTACTGCTGTTTTTACACCGGAGGCATGATTTAACTAACCTTGAAACAGGCTTCTTTTTGTGGCTCATGCATAAATGAAGTAAAGTAGTCTAGTGGTTGGTAAACTGTTGAAGCATTCATGGCTTTATTGAGCTCACAAGACATCAGGGGCCGATCACGATGCAAAATTAATTTAATTTCTCAGTGTCAATGTTTCGTAATAAGAGCTGCAAATTGTACAGTTTCTCTCTTTTACTCTGAAATGTTACTGTATGAACAATTTTACCTTAGAAATCACAAGTAAATTTCACAAGAAACAGCACACATTGAATTAAACATGAAATTCTGAAGGGAGAAAATTAGTTTTCATGTAAAACACTCAATAACATTGAAAACTAATTTTTGATTTTAAAGTTAAGTATTTTAAAAATGAATGTTACCTATTCAAATTTGAGCAACAAAGAAAAAAGAACACATCGTTTCTAACAAAAACATAAATGAACACATTGTTTTTGTTTTGGATCCAATGCAAGAAAGCAGCCACACTTTTCATGCATTTTACAGTTCAAACCTATGTTGAATTCAGATGAGATGGGATGTTGACCGCTAGATGGCAGCGTGTTCATTTACTGCTTTTTTAAAGCAGAAGTAACTTTCTTGCAGCGTCTTTATTTGGGTTTGAACCTTAAGAGATGCATGTTTCTTTCTGAGGTTTTAAATCCAACTCGCAAACAAAAGTTCAGTGATAACTGTGAGCCAATCATTTGATGCAAAAGTTACAATTTATTGTTAAGACATGCTAGATGAGCTACAAAATTTGTCATTATTTAAATTAGCTCATTCTATTTTGACCAATTGCAACAATGTAATTTTAATAAGTATTTGATTATCATTGACACCTTTTTTGGCGACTTTATTTTTTCTGCATTTTATATGAGATTGTTTAAAAAAAAATTGTTTATGTGCCTAAAGATGTGGTAGATGCAAATATGAAATCTTGAAAAGTGCTTGATGCTTGCAATTTGTGGACATTATTATAGAGCATCCAGTACGATAGTGCTATTTTAAATGTGATCAGTTGTTATAGATGCAGTGGCAGGTAAAAGATGACTCTGTCACCATAAAATGCAGCCTAATTCAAAACACGTCAGGATGCAGGTCCTCTTAGTCACTGTGTAATCGTGTATTAAAGAGATCAGGAAGGAATTAAATGAGACCTTGGCTGTGCAACAGGATTTATGCAGGCCAGGTCCTATTAGACTTATTCATTTATAGTTTTAATTAAATTCTGGAAATGCAGCACTGCAGAAAAGTAACCTGTTATTGGATAATCTGGGTGTGTAGGCTCTCAGGGCAGGGTGCATATCAATAACGCCTCCAGTGAAAAGGCCACAGCATTATGGACTATTTAATGAGAGGATGTGAATTAACTCGGAGTCGGATGGGGAAAGAGGAGAGCCACCTTGCAATGAAATGCTTCTTTATTTGGCACACAATGGAATAAGGGCCGGAAAAATCAATAATGATATCTCCCGATTACAATCATCAAGGTTTACTTCTCTTTCAGAATGATTCTTATCAATTCCCTTAAGAGCAACAGCCCGTGTGAAGGATCAATACCATACTGGTGCTGTGGTTTTACCTAATGCGTGCAAGCCCTGGGCGTTTGGTGCGTGTGTGTGTGTGTAAGTGAATGCATGCAAAGGCTCTTCTGCCACATTAGAATAGCCTTGCTTTCATTTGTCTCTAAAGGAGATCAGAATGAGGGGTTTTCATGTGAAGCATTCTCATTCCAGATCACATTCAGACATGATCTAATTATTCTTCAAGAGGTTCTCTGTGATTGTTGATGGTGGTAATGAGGACTCCCTCCTCATCTTCCCATGTGGAGAGGGAGTGAGGGATAAGAACAGAGCAAAAAGTCTTTGTCTTAATCTGTTTTCTAGTAAAAATAATGTCTGAACAAGATGCATTTACTTTTGAATCAAACTTTTATAAGATAACAATAATAAAAAAAAAACTTAAAAATAAGGTGGGGGAGAGGGAATTGGGGATAAGAATACTGCAAAACATATTTGTATTAAGCAGGATTTTTCTGTTTTCCAATAAAAAAAAAAAAAAAATCTAAATATACTTGAGAACCAAACATTGATAAGATATTAACTTTTCAAAGAATGTAAAAAAAACAAAAACAATAATTAGTTATAATATAACAATTATTTAATTATAATAACAATTATTATTATTATATTATGAATTATAGAATATATTATAATACTATGAACAATCATTAATTATAATAACAACAACAATAATAATATGTATTAATACTAAGGCTTGTCTTTTAATCCTCAATAATATTTTTTATGATGATAATGAAGATACAGAATAATAATAATTACAATTGTAATATAATTATAATGATAATTACTTGTATTATTATTATTGAGGCATTATTATTATTATTTTGACATTATGAATGATATAATATAGTATATTGTTATTGAGGAATAATTGTTATCATTATTGTTAATGTTATTTTGACATGTTCTTTTTTATAATATATTTCAATATTATTTTTTTTTTTCTAAAATTAATAATTGTATTATTATTAAATGTATTCTTGGTGTACTAAATGTGTTCTCAGTGCATACGAAAAATACATTTAGATGTGTTGTGGGGGTTTCTGGGCTGACATCACACATCACACACAGGAGGTGAGAGAGTTTGAATCACAGCTCACAGAACCTCTGTGTCCCTGTCAGCCTTGCTCAGAGAACACTGAATGATACAGCATGATGCCTTTAAAAAAATGGCCTGAGCACCGCATGCAGGTTAAGCCATGCGTAAACATCAGCGGACTTTATCAGTGCACGCATTGGCTGCTGACCGGCGCTTCTGAACCGGGGCCCGTGCACAGAGATTCCTCTCAGGTGTTTGCAGGGACCATGATATGATGGGACTGGAATGTGAATGAAGTGTCACGTAGAGTCTATGCTCTTGTCAAGCAGGATTACGCTCTGATGTTGACAGCCGCGGATACAGAGAGCATTGTTATTTTGAGAGAAGATAGTGCCAAACTTGGCTGCAGGTTGTTGACTTGTTCTTGTTTGTTGACATAGTAATAGGAAAGTCGAATTCACTTTAAATAGTTAACCTACATTATTACACAGATCTGGCCTGAATGCTTGATTCAGTCGCAGCATTAGTGGCCACTTGTGAATAATGACTGTTGTAGGGCAACACTTTATAACTTACTGAAACTAGTTTATACTGTACATTGCTTTACAAGTAACTAATACTTTATCAATAATAAGCAATATTTAATTGATTTATTTTGTAAATAGCCACATTATAAACATGATTATGTATAGTCAGCTGGTCATTTTTGCAAAATCAACCCCTTTAATATTTTGTTAATGTTATCCCATTAATACTTAATGTTGCATAAAACATATTTCTCCATTCATGGCCATTTTATTTTTGACAGAAACATTTATACGGCTAATATTTCATAATAATTTGATTACATTGTGTTGTTAATATGTATATTATCAGATGTATTTTTCGATATTATAGTAGATGTTTTACTACTGACTTGATTCTTTTATTTGGACTTTTTCCTTTTTCCGTGGAACACATTTGAAAAAAAAAAATCAGAACAACTGAGTGCCTGCAGAGCAAAGATGGCAGGTTTGAAATCACATCCTGTATTTTCTAGGATTCCTGCGCCTGCAGAGCAACTGGCATTGAAATGAATGGGAATGCAAACAGATGGCTCTCTCCAGGTATTACAGGCCACCTTGGTACCGTTTATTTCTTTGTGTAAAGCTTTTCAAATAAAGAAATTACAGACATGCACATTAAATGAAATCTCTGACAGTACAATTTTCCCTACTAACTGAAATACTTTTCTCATTCTACTAAATTGTTAATCTATTTATTTGATAATTATGCTCTAGTTCAATGTTCTGTCTCTCTAGTGCGTTATTAGTTTAAGTAGCATTCAAACATCTAATATGAAGGTGACGATGGAGCGGAGTCATTTACACTCCACACATTAAAACTCCATATTCTCAGCCACATTAATGAGTGAAAGTACCAAACAAGTTGAGTCAGAAAAGCTGATCCCTTCTTAATGTCAAAAGCTTCAAATGTCAACGCTCACCCCTCCTGAGCTTCCCCATTTATCTCCATCTCAGCAGCCTCCTGTTCCTGTCACAGGAATGGCTGCAAGATACTGCTGAGTCCCGTTCGTCTTTATCCTGTGGAAAAAGTCGGCGAGGATGAAAGAACGAGAGGAAAAAGTGAGCAAGAAGAGAAATAAACAAGTGGAAAAGAGAGAGTTAGACTTAGAAGGAAATACAGAGAAGGACAATAAAAAAGAGATTATCGAAAAAAGAGAGAGAAGGCGAGAAAAAGATGAGCAGTGTTTGCTCAGGTCCCTCAGTCCTGTAACAATAAGTGGGACACCACTGGTTCCTGCACTTTTTAGGAAGAGACAAGGAATGAGACGCTATTTTCTTGGTTGCGAGACCTCACGCTGTCATTGTGCTCAAATTCTACATGCTGAGAGAAAGTATACAAAAGAAGAGAAAAATGATAACCACAGGTTGCCTGAATAAAGAGCAAAAATATCAATGGATCTGCAAAGGAAAGCAATAGGATGGTTTTCCAATTACATGCACTCCAGCATTCATCTCTTTCTGAGTTTATGTAATTTCCGTTCAATGTTGGACACTGAACTTACATTACGTGCATTACGACCACAGAGAAAACAGACTCGTTTTTGTCCACAGCTTTAAAATCCTAAAGGGGTTTCCTAAATATTACAGAATTTTTGTAACATTTTAAAAACTCTCAATGTTATTCAAAGTTTCTTGCTCCAGGGTGCAGGGGTTTCTTGTAATAATTTAGTTCTAATATATTTTATTTAGTATAACTAAACTTCAGTCGCTCATTTCTAATTTTTGGATACTTGGAAAGATATTCATGAATTGGAACTGAAGTTGAACTAAAATGTACACCGACACTACCGGTCAAAAGTTGAGGGTCAGTAAGATTTTTATTACAATTTCAAATGGCTGTTTTATACCTTAATACACACAATGTCATTCATTCCTGTGGCTGAAAGTCTTCAGAAAGTTACTTCAGTCTTCAGTGTCACATGATTCTAATGCTGATTTGGTGCTCAAGGATTTTTTTATTTATTATTATCAGTGTTGAAAACACTGTGCTGCTTATTTTTTTGTGGAAACCGTGATACATTTGTTTTATTAAGGATTCTTTGAATAAAAAGTTCAAAAGAACAGCATTTATTTGACATGGGAATCTTTTGTAGCATTACACGCTGTCACTTTTGAGCAATTCAATGTGTCCTGCTGAATAAAAGTATTAATTTCTTTCAAAATAAATAAATAAATAAATCTTGCTGACCCCCAAAATTTTAAACAGAAAAGTGTGTTTATAATATATACTGCAATTCTGAATCCTGATTGTTACCTCAAGGCCAAGTTGCTGATAACTGAATGGTTGTATTATGTTAATGAGGTCAGTCATATGTTAATATATTTATGGGTTAGTTTCCATATATTATCTTGGTGGACTGGAGAGGGGATTTTATAGCCTATCTACATGCTACATCAAATGGTTTGATACCATGATTTCAAAACCTGTTTTCCATGATATGGCTTTAATATACATGTTTTTCACCATCGTCATTGAAATAGGTAATTGCACTATGTGGGTCCCTGATTCTGTGCTGGATGCAGGCAGCTGTACCCTCTTACCAACCAGCTGCTGTCTCTAGTCCCTCTGCTGCTCATGGAGAAGGTCAGTCCTCTACATTCCACATCTACAAGCACCCCGAGCCTCCCTTAGCCTGCATTTGCATCCTTAGAGAAAGGCCATTTGATGCCTCAATGGTTTTTAGAGATGTTTTTCCATTACAAACCCTGAAAATATTTTTGTAATGCTTCTTTCGTCTGATAATTGTTCAGGTCAGTGCTACAAGAAACCACCATGCACAGACAGCAGACGCTAATGTTTATCAGATGAGCTGAGAGGAAGTCTAAAAGAGTTTGTGAGCTGATTTATAGGCTGACTTCAGATACGACATTATCTTTTCCCCTGTCTGATCACCTGAATGACAAGTGGCACTGACTCAGGGGAATGTGGACTCGTAGACTTCGCCCCAAAGTGTGCGCACCTGCCAGAACCCTATCTGTAGCCAATCAGTCATATGTTCGTTCAGCCATAGTCGTCCTCACTAAGGGCCTAGACTCCTTCACATAGGTGGGGAAGGGTGTTATGAAACTGACATATCCCATTGATTTGGAACAACAAGGATGAGAGGAGGAGAATTCAACACTAAAGCTGCCGGCTTTTGCTGATTGGGCGGGTGGTAGGACGTTACGCTCCGAAAAAAAATGTTTCTCTACATTGAGTATGATTAAATGGTCTTTTTCCTGCAGCGTTATAATTCATGTATGTGATTTCATAGACCTAGTTGTACGTTAGCTAGACGTATGGCTCACATTTTTCATCTCTGTCTTCTATGAGGATCACAAATGAATGCACTTTTGATAAGATCAAAGAAAAATGTTTGTATGCCATGAACGCATTAAAAAGTAACTAAAGCAATATAAATATATGAGAGCCGAACTAAAAGCAAGGGTGTCCTCAGTGACTCATCCACAATGGCCCATTGTTCACGCAGTATTTACCGGTCGGTCTCGGTCATCCATCTTGTGTACATCTCCCAGCTCTCAGCATGAGATGGCCTTCAGCCAGTGCTCTGGGCCTCCTGTTATAAATCTAACAGGATTGTTTGCTATGATGCTCAGCCTCCAGCAGTCTGTCATCACAAGGATGCACGCTTGGCTTGAGGAGAAATTTTCCCCCCGACCACTTGTCTCGCCCTGTTTCTCTTTCGATAATGTTGAGAAGAACAGATGGAAGTGGAAGTTTGCAGGCTCGAGAGCCTGCGGCAGCCATGTTGCCGCGTATGTGCTTTTGGAGGGAATGGTCTTACCGTCTTTGCTCTCACTGCTTAGAGGTCACCGGTAATCACCACTTTTTACAGGCGGGCCATCAAGATAACGGAGGTCACGCGGCTTTTGTAGTGCAAGAACACCCTTGGGGCCTTGGTTGCTTCAGATCTGGCCTAGAAGGTGGCAGCTAGAGGACCAATCAATGTATATTTTCAGTTCCCCTTCTTTCATAATTGTTATAGATATACATTTTGGTTGACCTCCTGTCACTTTGTATGCTACACACCGCTGAAACCCTCCAAGGAGCTTGTTAGCATTTTTAGCCTCTTTTTCTTTTTGCTGTTTCCATGCAAACAGATGCAAAGATGAGTGGCTCTGTACGACCTTAGTTAAGGTAGGTGCATCCTACGAGACTCACGGCATCTGCGAAGGTGGGTTGACGCTGAGTGATTGCTTTCCCACTGAGAGCGCTGGTAAATGGGAGATTTACCCTGAAAGTTCTCTTGGAGGGGGCAATACGATCGAGAATAGATTTTCACCAATGGTTAGATAATGGCAGTCAGCAGAAAATAATGCTAAAAAAAAAAAAAAAAAAAAAAAGAGAGATAGAGAGAGAAAAAGGAGCACATTATCATGAGTCCGGAGCAAGGCCGTCTCCACCCCGCCCGAGGAGGCGTGGGAGATAGCTAATGGCATTTATTCTTCTCTCGGAAACAGGATAACTATAATATGTCAGTAGTGTCTTGTGAATGAATCCATATTGTCTGGCTCCTTAAATATTCAAGGAGTTTTATTACTCACAGGTCCTGTTAACACAGTATTTGTTCCCCAGCAATGTGGCACCCTATTTTTCCTCAGTAATTTGCTGTATGCTTTGTAAACATACACTCAAGTCAATGTTTAAATTCATTCTCCGTAGCAAACATTGTATCTTATTAGCACTCTTGGGAATGGCTAGAGAGAGCAAAATCAGTAAAACACAATCCATTTGCTGTATGAAATCCTGTTCATTTCCTTTATGTAATTGGTATAGCTGGGTTGTACAAAATTCAGGATTGAAGAATTAGCTTGTTTTCAATTCTCTCTCTATCTATCTATCTATCTATCTATCTATCTATCTATCTATCTATCTATCTATCTATCTATCTATCTATCTATCTATCTATCTATCTATCTATCAGCATCAAGGCGTTTAAATGATCAAACAAACCTTTGTTAAGGTAATATTTACAGTTTTTCTTGTACATCTTGCTTTAAAAAAAACTTGTTTGTAATTCTTTGAATTTAAATTAATCTACAATATATTTATAAGTGCAATCTCAATTATAATTCGATAAAAAAAAAAAACTAATATTCAAAAAGCATTTGTCTTTGATAACTTATTTTTTTTATCAGAATTTTTTTTAATTTTTATTTTTTATAGAAATCTGTCCTGTATGACATCTCAGTAAAAAAAAAATTAATTACTCCTTAGAACTTTGATTTTATTCCAGGGAGGCTGCAGGTTTCCCACTATCTATGAAATTGCTGTTTCAAACACCTGTGGCCCACAAATACAGCACACTAATAAAAACCTTGTTTATCCCTGTTCTAGGAGAGCCTACGGCATCAGAGACCCTACCAGGAAAAAAAATTATCACACTGTGCCAGTAATACCTGCTTTAGTGAGTACAGGATACGTCTACAGGAGGGATTAGCCCTATTGATCCCAGCTGGCAGACAGAACTATTTGAAAGTCAGAACAATCACATCGGGAACAGACTCTGTGGGCATGTGGACCAAAGGAAATGGTAGATGTAAGATATAGTGACAGAAGTGTGTATAGAGCAACAGGGGTAAATGCTCAACAGATAACTGAGAACTAACGCAACTATTGACAACAACAGCTTCTCCCATTCACCTCACAACTCATTTCACCCTTCTTCCTTAAAAAGGTGAAATGTGAAATTTATATTTCTCCTATTCCAGTTATGTGCGGAAACATAACCGTCGTTTGTGCATTTTTATTCCGATTGAGGTCTTTAGATGGAGCATTTTCATTCGGATTGGACTTTTAAATCGATTTTAATGTGTTGTAAGTTTATGAAAGGACTTACTCCTTAAGAAAGGAGATTGTGATAAGAATTTATTCTCTTTTTTCTTTAGTTTTGTATGATGTGAATAGTTAACAGGAGAAATCTGAAGAGACCAAAAGCTGAAGATGTATGTGTAGATGTTGAACTGTATACATTATGAATTATTGATTAGATTTTCTGTAGATTTGCATTCTGCCTGGAAGTGGTAATCTGCAGTCATGGATATTAATTCCATCACGTAACAGATTTGAGATCCCACATCTGGTATCTTTGATTTAATCAGATAGTAACAGTGAATTTGATCATACGAGTAAGCACTTTGTATTGCGCAGTGTTTTTATGTGTATAACCTCTATCAGAGTGATGACGTTGGATGATCAAATGGAAAGTCAGCAGATTCCCATAATCTCAGAGCACGTCACACAGGGGAGTGCAGCTGTGCATCCAGAATGCAAAAGCATTGCATGGATATGGATATTCAGAACACACTCAATACTTTGAATCATTTCAGGCAAGAAACATGTTTACCCATTGACAGCAATGCAAAACGTATCACAAAAAAATTCATATTAATGTATTGCTCATTTTTCACAGTATGAAATACTTATATTTTATATTGCATGGTATGAATTTTTGATAAATTATTGAACTATTTAGAACATACTGTACAATTTTATTTTTCACTCACATGTTACATCTGGAAGGATTGATCCTTGAACTATCACTATTGCATTCTTCAGTGAGGCATTAACCCCAGGTTACTCCAGTAGGATTGTCCCTGTAACAACTGTAAGCAGTGTAGGGTAAGTTACTTTAAAAAAGGAATTAATTACTAGCTAATCTTCAACAGTGTAATTAGATTACTGTATATATATACACTCACCTAAAGGATTATTAGGAACACCATACTAATACTGTGTTTGACCCCCTTTCGCCTTCAGAACTGCCTTAATTCTACGTGGCATTGATTCAACAAGGTGCTGAAAGCATTCTTTAGAAATGTTGGCCCATATTGATAGGATAGCATCTTGCAGTTGATGGAGATTTGTGGGATGCACATCCTGGGCACGAAGCTCCCGTTCCACCACATCCCAAAGATGCTCTATTGGGTTGAGATCTGGTGACTGTGGGGGCCATTTTAGTACAGTGAACTCATTGTCATGTTCAAGAAACCAATTTGAAATGTTTCGAGCTTTGTGACATGGTGCATTATCCTGCTGGAAGGAGCCATCAGAGGATGGGTACATGGTGGCCATAAAGGGATGGACATGTTCAGAAACAATGCTCAGGTAGGCCGTGGCATTTAAACGATGCCCAATTGGCACTAAGGGGCCTAAAGTGTGCCAAGAAAACATCCCCCACACCATTTCACCACCACCACCAGCCTGCACAGTGGTAACAAGGCATCATGGATCCATGTTCTCATTCTGTTTACGCCAAATTCTGACTCTACCATCTGAATGTCTCAACAGAAATAGAGACTCATCAGACCAGGCAACATTTTTCCAGTCTTCAACTGTCCAATTTTGGTGAGCTCTTGCAAATTGTAGCCTCTTTTTCCCCTAAATGCATTGAAGCAACTGCCATGTGATTGGTTGATTAGATAATTGCATTAATGAGAAATTGAACAGGTGTTCCTAATAATCCTTTAGGTCAAGTCAAGTCAAGTCACCTTTATTTATATAGCGCTTTTTACAATACAGATTGTATCAAAGCGCTTCACAGTGATAACATGAAAACAATATAACAAAAACAATATAACAATATAACAAAGTTTGTTTCTAAAGAATATAACAGAATTGTTATAAACAATATAACAAAGTTTGTTTTAGGTGAGTGTATATACATTTTAACATTTTATTGTTATATTTTGATGTTAAATCCACTATTGTTTTATATTATATAGTAGGCTATTGTTCTATCGTCTATACAGTATTTTTTGCAATTGCGTCAGAAGTAACTGTAATTAAATTACAGAAAAATTAAGAGTAATCCCTTACTTTTTCAAGGAAAAAGTAATTAAATTAGTAATTAATAGGCTTTATGCACAGCTTCAATACTTCCTGAACTTCAGCCAGCCCTTTGTTTCCTGTCTGCCATTATTGGACAAACTGATTAATCCAGGTGTGCCTGATTATTGTTACTGAGGCCAGGCACAGCTGGATTAATCAGTTGGTCCAATAATGGCAGACAGGAAACAAAGGGCTGGCTGAAGTTCAGGAAGTAGTGAAGCTGTGCAAAAAGCCAATTGCGTAGTAATCCATTACACCCAACAGTGACTGTAAATTGCGTTGTGTCAGATGATTGCTTACAATCTTAAAAATAAAGGTTCCAAAAGAGGGTTTTTGCAGCGTTGCCATAGAGAAAACATTTTTGCTTCCCCAAATAACCTTTCAATAAACAGTTCTTGAAAGAACAATTTTTTTCTTTCTTAGTGAAGAACATAATATTAACATTTTAAAGGTCCCATGGATGTTTAAGGTTCTTCATGGAAGCATAGATGCCAACAAAGAACCTTTAAAATTAAGATTATTTGAATTTAGTGTTAAGATGCGTTTTGGTCAATCAGATCACAAGTGGACAACTCCAAATACAGGTGTAAACAGGGTCTAAAACGTTTTCAGGATTTAAAATTTGTCGGCTGAAGACCCAAGTTTTGTTTGCAGTCGAAAACATACCAAGCACAATGTTCTCTCACCATTCCCGATTTCTAACACACACTCACCGCGTTCGATGTTGTCTTGTGGCTGTCAGAGCAGAAACGAAAGCTCCTGTTCTCCGTATGTTTTTCCCTAGTCTCTGTGTGCGTTCATATGTAAATTGTGCAAGCTTATTTTGTCCATCAGATGGAAAGATCTGAAAGAAAGAAGAAAACATACTTTTACCCGCCCAAAAACCCTCCCGAGAATAAATCAGGACAGAAGTGGTCGAAAGTGGACAAAAGAGACGGGTGTAACACCAGGTGTAAACGGGTATTTGTCTGCCTTGTCTACTTGTGATCTGGGCTGCGTTTCCCGAAAGCATCGTTAGCCAACTATGGTCGCAAGTTCCGTCGTTATCAGCATAGTTCAACTTGTCGATGTTTCCCGAAACCATAGGTCCAACGAACATTCGCAAACAGCATCGCAAAGTTGTGTGGTTGGAAGGACAGCCCTCGTGGTTAGAAGCATAGTTTCTAGATTGCATGACATGTGGACTTAATAAATCCTTATCTTAGACGTCATAGTGGCATGATTACCCCCCCCCCCCCCCCCCCCCCCCCCCAAACCAGTTCAGTGCAAATCCTGCCCTGCAACCAATTTCATTGGTTAAAATTAAGGTGTAGGGTGGGGTTTGGATTTAGTGTTTGTTGTAGCATCGTGTTGGCAGTTAGCACTGTGTTTGACATGACCAATGAAATCTTTAGAATCTGCTGCAGGGTGGAGTCTGTGCTGAACTGGTTTGGGGGGGAAATTATTCGTCCTTACTCATTAAGCAGTCTTTTGTTCTTCCATACAGCTTTATTGGGTGTTGGACATTGATTCAAGATTCCCACAATGCACACAATGAGTGATCACACTTTAATTTCTGAACATAGTGATGTTTATGTAAAGGCATTAGAAATGATCTGGCCTTTGATCTGGGGACTGAGAGAAACCCACAGCTCTTAGGGGTACTTCATTTGATATTCCAATGAAATCTCTGCTTTCTTTTCGAAATCCTACGATTTTGAATTGGTTTCATAAGAATGTAAAAACACTGTTCCTCTCAAGGGATGAGAATTAATTAGCCTCACCATCTGGTAATTACGGTAAAAAACAGTAGGTGAGATTGTTGATAATCGTTGACATGCGTAGCGTTTCAACTCTCTCTGTATCAGAATATAGCTTGCTGCTCTGTTTACACTGAATGAGATCATCTGTGTGAGTGCTCACTGTACCACAGCAGAACACTTCTTATCCACAGTCTAATAACTTACTTCTTCACAACCTCAGGTAAGCAATATCTCTGAGTTAGCATTCTACCCACTTATCCCATTTTGCAGTCCATTTTCAATGTGCCTATAGGGTTGCTGACCCGCCCTTATAATATGGATAACCTTTATAATTTGTGTGTGTGTGTGTGTTAAGCCCAAATAACTGAAAACACTTCAGTTTTAATTGCAGTTGAATCAGAAAAAGTGTCAATGTTAAAAATAAGTGTTTAGTGTGAAAAACAAATTGTGAATGAATGTATGAATATGAAGCAGATACACACACACACACACACACACACACACTGTGTTGTGTGAGGGGCTGTTGTTAAATTACACCAATGTTACACTTGACACTGGCAGAAGTATCAAGGGTTACACTTTAATTCCAAGGGAGAGTAGCTAGTAGCTGTTGACTGAAGATTAAGTCAGTCAGTCCATTTTTAATCAGTTTCTTGCTTTTTTTGGTGCACATGGATTTGTTAGAGTTAAGATACACTTAAAATACTGTCTTTTTTATCTTATCCAATCATACACATTTGAATAATTTGACAGTTGTAACCATTTATTTATACTATAAATATAAAAGACTGGTAAAGATGTTTATGTTTCTAAAGCATATGCAAATACTTTTTAAAAATATATATTTTAGATGATGCCATTATGCCAATATTTTCTGAATGTTTCAATGTATATATCTGAACAAAAAATTTGAAAATGTTATGTAGAAATACCTTAAAACAATAATGAAATAAGTCGGAATATGTGTACAGTCAAAATTCTCTAGTGTTATTATTTGCACTAGCAAAGGTAGAAGCCAAACTGACATGTATGCAATGATGCGTGACAGTTCAGGTTGACATGTGTCAGTGAGCCAAAATCAAAGTGATTGCATCTCAAATGTATTTTAGCACCTAATTCAGTCGAGCACATTTTTATAGACATATACTGTAGGCATTTATTTTTTCATTTCATTCATCAATTGTCTCCTGCCACCAATGGTTTACTTAAATCTCTAAAGCCATATGTTATATTAAAGAGCTTATTTTCCTAAAAAATGACTAGCAGTGACACTTATTTTCCTCTGCTGAAGTTGGCAACCCTAAATTTGACCCTTAGAAAGATGGATAGCTCTTCCCTTCAGCGCCTCGGCAATAGGTTTTCTATATGTGCGTCACAGAACAAAATATCCCCCCCCAGCCAACCCAACGGTCAATGTGTAGTAAGAGTCACAACCCGTTCTGTCCTCTCAAGCCGCGCTGTCTCTAAAAGCATCCTCTGTGCACTTAAAAGATGTCACTCACTGGTCCTGAGTCAGCAATTTCTGCACTTTAGTCATATCTGTGTTTGCTGATGTCAGGGGTCTTCAATTCCCCACTTGAACACACTAACCTGCTCTTCAGGTGAAAGGGAGACGAAATGTAACCCTTCTTCTTAAGTTCCCTTTCAATCGTTGTCCATCTATTTTTCTTTCTTTTCCTCCGCCCTTCAAAAGCTGCAGAGAGGTTGAAGTGGATGGCCGGGCATATGTGCTGAAACGGCGAGGACAATAATCGTCTGAAGCAAACAGTCATTTCTCAATGGCCATTTGATTCCACTCAGGATTCATTTCCCACCTTAAATTTCTCCAGAGCATTTTCTTTTATTGTGAGAGAGTGATTTATACCCTCTCACTCTGAATAATAGACCTCTGCCACCAATTAGATGATGGCAGTTGTCTGTCAGGCTGTCTGGGTAGTCAGCCTTGTTCAAATTTATTGTTCCTTGATTGAAGAGAGAGACTCATTCGATGCGAGTGTGAAGCGGGTACCAAGCCCTCTGTGATACTGCTTACACTCTATCTCCTGCCAGCCCGTCTAATAATGCATTTAACTTTTTTCTAAGATGCACCTATATGCTTCTTAATGAGATGACGAGGGACCTGAGCAATTAGGTTTTTCAACTGTCAGACACATTTTAAAAACGATGAAAGAGTCCTCTGAAGCATTGCCCCATCATTGAGAGAGATCAGATAACAGTTTGGCTGGAATTTATTTTGCATGCACACTCCATATTTTAAGCATATTAAAGTCATGTTGTATTTCACAATTGGCTGAATGATTGAAGAGCCGTCGTCGAGAGAAGAGCAAGGGAAAGGTGATGGAGACAGTCACCCCAAATCATAATAAATGCATTAAACATTTGTCTAAGACTTTCATTCCAGATTGAAGCCTCACACTAGAATCCGCCAAACCTCCAGATGCAGTTTGGGCTCGTTTCCATTTCATTGAGGTCGTCTGCACTCCCACGGCATCAACTCATAAAAAATAAACCACCTCCTCGAACATCACACGCAAAATCAGGGTAAATTCCTTTTGAGGGTTGAGTATTTGTTTAGAGAACTGAAGCTTAAAGAGATTAAGATGACATTTCAATGTTCACAGTGTTTACGGTTCTGCTCTATTTGTGTCTTAATGTCTTGCATTTTAAACACATTGGGCATTTCCTGCAAAAAAAGTGGATCATCTGCTCTCTCCTGGATACGGATTTAGAAATAATACAGCACAATCTCCAGCTCCTCAAGTGCTGGGGTATTTTGACAGTTTGAAGTTGAGCCGAGTTTCAAACAGAAGCGTCTACAGCAAGCTTTGGGAATCAAATTCAGGTCAAACTCTATGATCCAAAGCAGATTGCTTTTATTTTCTACATCACAAACACAATTGCCTTTTGCAAACCTTGCCACAAAGAGAAAACTTTAGGCAAGATCCGTTTCAATAGAAGTCAGGCTCGTGGCCTCCGTATAGAGCACCAACCCATTGGAAGTGACAGAATCGATGCCCGCTTGCCTTAAGGCTGAGAATTAGAGTATTGATGCTTTTGTGATTTTCTTAATGGCTTACTGGCAGGCTGACCACTTAATTATCTTAAAATGATTGAGAAATATACTCAGCTAGATGATGCTACATTGAAACGCGGTGTGAAATTACAGAGAATGTATGCAGAACGTGTACAGCTGCTCAAGTTGAAGACAGAAAAACATAAGCATCCCTCGTACGATGGCTATTATAATTGTCGTTGCTGCAGCAACCAAGCCTCCTCGTCAAATAAGTGCATGCCAAGACGCACGCTTTGATTTTTAAGCTCATTCCACAGAGGTTAGAAATGAATAGATTATTGAAGAGATCTAATGCATTTGGTGATATGTCTTTTGTTTTTCATTTATGTTTAACTACTGAATCGATTTGGGGATATGTTTGTGGCACGATGTGATTTTTAAGAGAACCATCATTCTCCTAACTTCTTATTGTTTGTGCAAATGAATGAAAATTTGACTTCTTGCATAAAGTGGCCCAAAAAGTTTTTGGACACGCAAGCATCTATGAATTTCATTTTATGATAGATAACAAAATATCAAGCCATGTTGCAATTACTTTTAAGCAACTGGTTTTAGTAGATTCAATTTAGTGTACGAGCAGAGTTTTTGTTTTTTTGAAAAGGGCTTTTTTTCTGCTCACCAAGGCTGCATTTATTTGATCAAAAATACCGTAATAGCAGCAATATTGTGAAATATGAATACAATTTAAGTTGAGTTTTCTACTTTAACATATTTTCAAATGTAATTTATTCATGTGGTGGCAAAGCCAAAGTTTTCACCAGTCTTTATGATCCTTCACTCTATGTCATTCTATGTCAATTGATCAAATAATTCTAATATGCTGATTTGTTGCCCAGGAAACATTTCTTATTATTATCAATGTTGAAAACAGTTGTGCTGATTACTTTTGTGTGAAACCATGATACATTTTCTTCAGAATCTTTAATGAATAGAAAGTTCAAAAGTACAGCATTTATTTGAAACATAATGTTTTGTAACAATATTTGGTAACACTTAAGAATATAATGCTGTCATTATAGTTAACTATGATGAACTAATGCAGGACAATAGTACTACATTAACACTTCAGCTACTACTATTAACAATATGGAAACAAGCTTAACTAATCAGTAAGTAAAAGCAAATTTAGGAGAAAGATAGTTCCTTATTAGGTAATCAATGATTACTGAATGAGGAGAATTTGAGGAGAGATTGTAAAGCACTTTGGGTGTACCGTAGTACATAGTAAAGCGCTATGTGAATGCTTAATTCCTTCATTCAATTATTAACTATATCAAATTATAAAGAATTACCAATTAATTACTAATCACAACATTAACGTTTGTTTCAGACACAATCAACTGTCTTGTTTATGTTTAACATGGTTATAAAATGCATCAATTACTCAAGTGTTACCTAGACACTGTACTAACTGCTGTAATCTGGACCATTGTTTGAAAGTAAAAAATAATAATAAAAAAAAAGTTCAGATAACTAGTACTTCCTGCAGAGTGACTACGCAAAACAGTAATTATGATGCAATTTATGACCATGTTCTGAGCAAAAAAGACAATATTCAAGAACTAGTGGTAGTTACCTAATGCAGACCATTATTCTAAAGTGTTACCCATTATTTTGAACTGTAGTGAACATACACTTCATTTCAAAAAGCTTTCAATCTTTCATATTCAAAACTGAGTTTTCCTCATTGAAAACGTCTCGGTTACGTATGGTAACCCTCATTCCCTGAGTAGGGAACGGAAACGTCTCGTCGGAGGAGTTTCCAACGAATTGGGATCACGCTAGGGAGACCAATTGCCTTCGAGTGATTTAAAACGAGCCAATGAATATTGGCATGCAGGACTTGCATTCCGCATCCCGCCTACTAGTGCGGGTATAAAGCGGAAGCAAGCGCACACACATTTGCTTTACGCTGAGGAGCCGGACGGTGTCCAGTCCTCCGCGAAGGTACAGCAAGCATAGCGACGGGACGAGACGTTTCCGTTCCCTACTCAGGGAACGAGGGTTACCATACGTAACCGAGACGTTCCCTTTCGTATGGGAACTCCTACGTCTCGTCGGAGGAGTTTCCAACGAATTGGGATCCCAAATAAAACGCCATGGTGCTGGCTCCTTCCAGCGCCCAGCTGAGCTCCCCGCCAAGCAGTTTCTTAGTTTCATTAGGGCGGGGGCTAGCTAGGAAGAAATCACACTGCTGTTCCGCAAGACCCGCTCAGTGGATTTGGATAACACTGGGGAAACGTGCCCATGTGGGAACGTTGCGGAGCCACCGGCCAGCCCGAAGGGAGGCACTGAATACACATATGAACTAGCCCGTAGGGTAGTAAAACATATGGGAGTCCTCGAGGTAGTCCCAGCCCGTAGGGTGGGAAGCATACTCAGCAAGGACGACAGAGTGAGTCTGTCGAGGGGAAGACACGGAGCTAGCCCGTAGGGTAGCAGGAACGTGGAAAAATGATCACGAGGAAGTCATCGTGAAGGTCACCCAGTCTACTAGCAACTTCTTAAGAGAGGTAATAGACCTAGCGTCAGGCGGTCCGCCACGCCTGATGCCGAGGGGTGATGGAGGAGCTCAGAAGGTTAGCCGTTTGTTTGGGAAACCAAGGAGCAAAAAGGCGCACAGATCCAGCTCGTAAGGCGGAATGGCGCAGCAAGCCGACAGAACCTATTCCCTCGCGCCACTGACCGTAGCGAGTAAACGGGAGGAAACCGGTTCAACACGTACGCTATAAAACCTGGCAAACGTGTTAGGTGTCGCCCAGCCCACAGCTCTGCAGATATCTGTCAGTTAGGCACCTTGCGCCAAAGCCCAAGAGGAAGCGACACTCCTAGTGGAGTGAGCCGTCAACCTGGGTGGGCAAGGTACGTCCTGGGATTCATAAGCCCGGATGAAAGCATCCACTAGCCAGTGGGCTAACCTCTGCTTGGAGACAGCCTTCCCTTCTGCTGGCCTCCGAAGAGCTGCTCTCAGGTCCTGAAGCTTTGCGTTCTGTCCACATAACAACGTAGTGCACGTACGGGACAGAGAAAAGCCAGGGCTGGGTCTGCCTCCTCCACGGGCAGCGCTTGCAGGTTCACTACCTGATCTACAAATGGAGTGGTAGGAACCTTGGGCACATATCCGAACCGGGGTCTCAGAACCACGTGAGAAAGGCCCGGTCCGAACTCTAGGCACGATTCGTCGACCGAAAAAGCCTGCAGATCCCCGACCCTCTTGAAGGAAGCTAGAGCCAATAGAAGAGCAGTTTTTTCAGACAAAACTTTTAGCTCTATATCATTTAAGGGCTCAAATGGGGGCATTTGAAGCGCTCTCAGCACCAGGGCTAAGTCCCAAGAGGGTACAGGGTGAAAATTTCGAGGGGGATTTAACCTCCTAGCACCCTAAGGAATCTGATGATCAGGTCGTGCTTCCCTAACGACTTCCCGTCGATCACATCATGATGGGCAGCTATTGTGGCCACATATACTTTGAGGGTGGAGGGAGACAGCCTTCGCTCCAACCCGTCTTGTAAAAAGGAAAGCACGACACTGATCGGGCAAGTTCGGGGGTCTTCCCGGTGGGAAGAGCACCAAGCGACGAACAGGTTCCACTACAACGCATAGAGGTGCCTCGTAGAGGGGGCTCTAGTGGAAGCGATGGTATCTACCACAGCCTGTGGTAGGCCACCTACAACCTCCGCGTCCCGTCCAGGGACCAGACATGAAGTCTCCACAGGTCTGGACGCGGGTGCCAAAGAGTGCCCCGGCTCTGAGAAAGCAGGTCCTTCCTCAGAGGAATGGGCCAAGGAGGTGCTGTCGCGAGGAGCATGAGTTCCGGGAACCAGGTCCGGTTGGGCCAGTACGGCGCAACTAGCACGACCTGCTCCTCGTCCTCCCTGACTTTGCACAGTGTCTGTGCGAGAAGGCTCACTGGGGGAAACGTATACTTGCGTGGGCCCCGGGGTCAGCTGTGTGCCAGTGCATCCATGCCGAGGGACCCTCCGGTCAGGGAATAAAACAACTGGCAATGGGTCGTGTCCGGAGAGGCAAACAGATCTATCTGAGTGGCTCCGAAGATTCGCCATATCAGCTGGACCGCCTGGGGATGGAGTCGCCATTCTCCCGGAAGGGGTGGTTGCCGTGAGAGCTCGTCTGCCACACGGTTGAGCGCACCCGGGATGTGAACAGCACGAAGCGACCTCAGAAATTTCTGACTCCATAGGAGGAGATGGCGGGCGAGTCGCGACATACGGCGGGAGCGTAGACCACCTTGATGATTGATGTACGCAACGGCCGCAGTGCTGTCCGAACGGACCAGTACGTGCTTGTGACAAAGCAACCCTTTGAGGTGGCACAAGGCTAAGCGTACGGCTTGCTCTAGACAGTTGATGTGCCAATGCAGCTGAGGCCCCGTCCACAGACCTGAGACTGCATGCCCGTTGTACGTGGCCCCCCATCCGATGGCTGAGGCATTCGTGGAGACTACAGCATGCCTGGACACCTGGACTAGGGGCACTCCGGCCCGTAGAAACGCAGGGTCCGACCAAGGGATGAAGGTTTGGCGACAGTGCGGGGTGACTTTGACCCGGAACGTGCCGCTCTGCCACGCCCATCTCGGGACTCGATCGTGAAGCCAGCGCTGAAGCGGTCTCATATGTAACAGGCCGAGCGGCGTTACTGCGGCTGCGGCTGCCATATGCCCCAGGAGCCTCTGAAATTGCTTCAGTGGGACCACTGACCTGCCTCGAAAGGACCTGAGGCAGTTGAGCACTGACTGGACGCGCTCCTCGTGAGGCACGCAGTCTGGTTGACCGAGTCCAGCTCCATACCGAGATAAGAGATCCTCTGCGCAGGACAAAGTTTGCTCTTGTCCCGGTTGACCTGAAGCCCCAAACGGCTGAGGTACCGGAGCACCAGGTCCCTGTGATCGCACAACAGATCTCGCGAGTGAGCCATTATCAGCCAGTCGTCGAGATAGTTGAGAATGCGAACGCCATGTTCTCTCATGGGAACAAGGGCCCTCTCCACGACCTTTGTAAAGACGCGGGGCGACAGGGCCAGGCCGACATGCCAGGCTGATATGCCCGACCCTCGAACGCAAACCGAAGAAACGGTCTGTGTCGAGGCAGAATTGAGACATGAAAGTACGCATCCTTCAGGTCGATCGCTGCAAACCAATCATGGGGACGGATGCACTCGAAGATGCGCTTCTGCGTAAGCATTTTGAACGGGAGCTTCTGAAGGGCCCGATTCAAAACACGCAGATCCAGGATTGGTCGTAACCCACCGCCTTTCTTGGGTACAATGAAGTAAGGGCTGTAGAACCCAGACCTCATCTCGGCTGGAGGGACCGGCTCGATCGCGCCCTTCGCCAGCAGGGCAACAATCTCTTTTCTCAAGACAGGGGGCGTCGCCACTTCGCACTTGGGTGAATAGGACGCCCCTGAACCTGGGAGGCCGGCAGGCAAACTGAATCGCATAGCCGAACCGGATGGCGCGGATGAGCCACCCGGACGGCCTCGGAAGCGCTAGCCAGGCTTCGAGAGACCGTACCAACGAGCCCACCCGGACCACCGGCGTACCGAGGTGGAAGGCAGAGACCCGCCTCCGGAGGCATTACTGCGGCCGAAGGAGGGGTCTGGGTGTGTGGTGCAACACTTACCTGCTTCCACCGGGGGGCAAGAAGCAGGGAAGGCCCATCTTTCTCTAGAGCGTTCGATTGCTGACTGTCCCGAGGCGAAGGTAGGAGGGGAAACGAGGAGCGAGACTGGGAGGCGTCGAGTCCTGGCTTCCGCGCCTCCTTGCCCAGCGACAGATGAAAATGACCAGGCCGTAGCGGCGACACTGGCATCTGAGCGCTTTGGCCAGCGACAGACGAGAGCGACGAGGCCGTAGCGGCGTCACTGCCATCTGAGCGCTGGGGCGAGGGGAATGAGAGCGGCGAGGCAACGTGGCGGCGCGCACTGTCATTCTCACCCTCTAGGAGGGGAAACGAGGAGTGAGGCCCGGGGGCGTCGAGTCCTGGCTTCCGCGCCTCCTTGGCCAGTGACAGACGAGAGTGACGAGGCCGTAGCGGCGTCACTGCCATCTGAGCGCTGGAAGAGGGGGAAAGGAGTGGCGAGGCATGGGAGCGTCACTCACTTCAGTCCGCACCTCTTGTGACCCAGAGATGGAAGAAATTGCTCTATTGAAAATGTGGGTACCACTGGACTCAGGGAGCCAGCAGCGGAACAGGAACTGAACAAATTCTCCACCCGGCCCTCCTCCGGGGGTGGGAGAGGTGAGGACACCATCTCCCTGAGAGCAACTTCCTCCAACCCTGTGTCACCCGTCTCAGGGCTGCTGAGACAGGTGGCGCTGTCCTCCTGCGAAAGCTAGACGTCACCATAAAGCTGGCTGACATCTTTTTCACAGGGGGCTGACACCCTTGGCGACAAACAGACCGAGGAGAAACCAGGAGTGAGTCTCCTCAACCTGCTTCTGAACTGTGGAGAGCCGCTGGGCACAGTCTCCAACAGTGTCGCCGAAAACGGCAAACCCTGTGAGATAGGAGCACCGAGAAAGCGAACTTTGGCGATGTCTCGTACCCCACAAGGCCTAGCCGAGGGATGCTTCTGGACCACCAGTGTGGACATCGTCTGACCGAGGGCTAGTGCTATAACTTGCACAGCTCAACCCCGACTTAGAACTACCTTTGTGTAGTCAAAGCCACCCAACCACTAAGGGTAGTGAGAGAGGAAAAAACTTTCTGCAGATTTTGGCACGTTTAGCTTTCCACAGCACCAACATGCTTCCATACTGCTAAAAGCTTTTTCACACGCATCCGGGCAGGCACGGGGGCGGGGCAAGGCGATTACGCGTTGCACTGCGCCCCAGAGTAGCCCAGGAAGTGTGGCTGTCAAGTCTGAATCCGATTCAGCATGAGCAAACACACCATTACAGTGGGAACTCAGCGTCATCATTTCCAGAGTGTAACAGCCCTCTCTCCGATGCAGCGATCGACATCTGATCCTCCCCTGGAGCCCTGAATGAAATAGCTGGTCCCTCATGAGAAGGACCAGAGATTCCACCCGAAAGCTGCCAGGCATGCAAAACAATGAACGTGGCCATACCTGATGGCACACGGCATGCTGAG
Organism: Rhinichthys klamathensis goyatoka; assembly: GCF_029890125.1. Taxonomy (NCBI): domain Eukaryota; kingdom Metazoa; phylum Chordata; class Actinopteri; order Cypriniformes; family Leuciscidae; genus Rhinichthys; species Rhinichthys klamathensis. The sequence goes on along the minus strand of NW_026606572.1, from coordinate 4,429,773 downwards.
CGCTCAACCCCGTTGTTCGTCTGAAAGGCCAGACGAACAACGTGCCGACGTGGTCATGCTCTCGTAAGAGAGCATAAACCACCCACGAACACAGTCTCAGCATGTTTGCGATGCGCTAGAGGAGTGAGGGTTCCGAGGAGGTGGTCTCGTCAGAGAACACTCACTGTAATCCTCTAATCACCAATGCTATTAGCCAAAATAGCCCTCCACCGTTGGCCACCAGAAGAGGAACTAGATCGGGGAACAGTCAAAGGCGTGCATCTAGAGCGCCGAATGACGCGCGCTGGGTTGCCGTGACAACCCGCGCTGTCAGCCGGCAGCTCGACGGCACACGGCACGCAGAGCGGCTCAAGCCTTTACGAGAAAGGGGAGACGAACAACGTGCCGACGTGGTCAAGCTCTCACGAGAGAACATAAACCACCCACGAACGCAGTCTCATCATGCTTAAGCCCAGGCACGTGAAACAGTGATCGTGGCCGTCAAATGAGGACAGGAAACGACCGCATCCAGAAACACACGGGTGAAACGTCATCCTGAAAAGGATGCGATCTTCACCAGTGTTGCTCTTTTCACAGAAAACGCTCTCTTATTGCGCTGAAGCACACAGGGATAAACGCGGCAACACAGCGGGGAAACTGCAAGCCCGCTGTGCGCACTCAACCGAATACCAGCTGTGACAACAGCTCTTTGAAAAAACAGCAGATCGCGTGAAGCAGCAGCTGGTACCCGGGAGATCGCGAAGAGCGCTGAAGCGCCGTCACACCAACACAGAGAGGTCTCGGAGAAAACAGCAGACTCGTTGAGCGTGAAGATAAATTATTAATCTTGAAGCTCATCCACTCAGACGACACCACCGGTCGGCTCCGAAGCTAAAAGCAAATGTGTGTGCGCTCGCTTCCGCTTTATACCCACACTAGTAGGCGGGATGCAGAATGCAAGTCCTGCATGCCAATATTCATTGGCTCGTTTTAATTCACTCGAAGGCAATTGGTCTCCCTAGCGTGATCCCAATTCGTTGGAAACTCCTCCGACGAGACGTAGGAGTTCCCATACGAAAGGGAACTACTGACTCATGTCAAAGGTAAAGCAAATATTTTCTATTAATTTCTTTGACATCACAACATGTTTAAGATTCCTAAAAATATTTGAAAGCAGAAGTTCTAATGAGTTTTATAACTGGTTTGAAATCCATGCAAAGTCAGTCCTTACCTTTTCCCCTGCATGGTGGTCTCGCCAAATGGAGCCAAACATGGATTTGAGATGGCCTTCCTTTCTGGGAGAGTGTAGTCACACTCTAAGCCAGACCTGGAAGCTGTCAGTGTAAGTGTGCCATCAGAATGTGCAGTTTCAAGCCTGTCACTTGTGAGAGATTTGAAGAGAGGCTAAAACTGCATTTTAGTGCATTGTTAACCATCATTTTTCTTGCTTCAGATGAGACGTCTCACAAGAACTGTGAGAGACCTCAGCCCTAATTTTTACCTCTAGTCTCTTTCTTTACATCCTTCTCTCTCTTTCTTTACATTTCTTACCTACATGAGCTGATGGCGTGTTTGTGTGGATAAGCACCAATGAACTACAAAAACGAAATGGAAACCTATTTGCCGACATGTGAAGTTGGGCTGTTATCAGCAGAGACCGACTTCCCATACACCTCTGTATTCTGTCAGGCCTCGGCAGGTAGAGATTGAGAGAGAGAAAGAGATTTCTGCTTTCTCCTTCCTGATAAGTGAAAGACATCTCCACAGGCCAGGTCACTGCGTGTGAGGCACGACAAGATACTTCTGATTGGAGCTGCGCATTTAGCTCTTATCTGTCCCTGCGTCTGTGTGGGTACAAAGGTAGAAAATGGTCAAAACAGAACAAAATACAATCATTCAGGAGACCTAAATGATGTATGGCAAACAGACAGCGTCTTCCCTGAGCTCACAGAGCCACTATAATTCTCGGGAATGGTAGAAGTGCCCTTGTTGTGTAGCTGGTATAATGACTTATGTTTAATGCTTATCGTTGTGATACGCTCGCTCCTCTACTCCTTCGTACATTGCACCTTATTTTGTAGGTGTAACTACTGCAAGGTACAAGCTCAAATCCCATCTGGACACTTTCTATCAAATTTTCCATTAAACATATTAGTTATTAACTTGTTGTGCACATCCTGCCCTTGTGCTAAATCTGCTGAGAGGCATCAGCAAAGCTTTTAAAGAAGTAAAATGTGAACACTGAGAAATAACAATGAAAAGTTTATTGGTTTCTCTTTATAGCTCTGTAAGTCGTGAGACTATGAGGTAGATGTTGCCATGGAGAATTAAGTTCTAAATTCAAACTGCATCTTATGCTGAATGTTTGTGGTCTATAATCAAAATAGATGAGGATTGATAACTTTCACATCACTGACCTCTGACATTTCCAATTAGCTGAGTAGAAAGAATATCAGACATATAGTCTCAAAATAGATCCATTTTATACCTTAATAAAAGCATATACACTCACCGGCCACTTTATTAGGTACCCCATGCTAGTAACGGGTTGGACCCCCTTTTGCCTTCAGAACTGCCTCAATTCTTCGTGGCATAGATTCAACAAGGTGCTGGAAGCATTCCTCAGGGAGTTTGGTCCATATTGACATGATGGCATCACACAGTTGCCGCAGATTTGTCGGCTGCACATCCATGATGCGAATCTCCCGTTCCACCACATCCCAAAGATGCTCTATTGGGTTGAGATCTGGTGACTGTGGAGGCCATTTTAGTACAGTGAACTCATTGTCATGTTCAAGAAACCAATTTGAAATGATTAGAGCTTTGTGACATGGTGGAAGTAGCCATCAGAGGCTGGGTACATGGTGGCCATAAAGGGATGGACATGGTCAGAAACAATGCTCAGGTAGGCCGTGGCATTTAAACGATGCCCAATTGGCACTAAGGGGCCTAAAGTGTGCCAGGAAAACATCCCCCACACCATTACACCACCACCACCAGCCTGCACAGTGGTAACAAGGCATGATGGTTCCATGTTCTCATTCTGTTTACGCCAAATTCTGACTCTAACATCTGAATGTCTCAACAGAAATCGAGACTCATCAGACCAGGCAACATTTTTCCAGTCTTCAACTGTTCAATTTTGGTGAGCTCTTGCAAATTGTAGCCTCTTTTTCCTATTTGTAGTGGAGATGAGTGGTACCCGGTGGAGTCTTCTGCTGTTGTAGCCCATCCGCCTCAAGGTTGTGCGTGTTGTGGCTTCACAAATGCTTTGCTGCATACCTCGGTTGTAACGAGTGGTTATTTCAGTCACTGTTGCCCTTCTATCAGCTCGAACCAGTCTGGCCATTCTCCTCTGACCTCTGGCATCAACAAGGCATTTCTGCCCACAGAACTGCCGCTCACTGGATGTTTTTTCTTTTTCGGACCATTCTCTGTAAACCCTAGAGATGGTTGTGCGTGAAAATCCCAGTAGATTAGCAGTTTCTGAAATACTCAGACCAGCCCTTCTGGCACCAACAATCATGCCACGTTCAAAGTCACTCAAATCACCTTTCTTCCCCATACTGATGCTCGGTTTGAACTGCAGGAGATTGTCTTGACCATGTCTACATGCCTAAATGCACTGAGTTGCCACCATGTGATTGGCTGCTTAGAAATTAAGTGTTAACGAGCAGTTGGACAGGTGTACCTAATAAAGTGGCCGGTGAGTGTATATATATGATTTTTTTAAAAAGCAATTGTTGTTTTAATCTGTTATGATAATAATAAAGGTTTCTTGAGAACCAAATATTAAATGATTTCTGAAGGATCATGTGACTGAAGACTGCAATGATGCTGAACATTCAGCTTTACCATCACAGTTTCAAAATATATTAAAGTGCCCCCTAATGCTATTTTAAAGTTTCCTAATTTTGTTTTGGAGGTCTCCTACACTGTAAAAAATAAAATCTTAAAAAAACGGCCAATGACTGTCAGCTACGGCTGCCAAACAAAAACCGTAAACATAAAGTAAAATATCCTAATTTAAATGAAGTGCAAAAAGCTTTTTACAGAAATTTTCCTTAAATGTTTTACAGAAAAACATTTTTATTTTACAGCTATTATCTGAATTATTACAATCAAACACCCTAACTGTAAAAAAATCCCATAAAAAAAACAGTCAATGACTGTCAGCAATGGCTGCCGTACAAAAAACATAAAATGAATGTAAAATATCCTAATTTAAATAAGTGCAAAAGACTATTACAGAAACACAGTTATTTCATATTTACTGATTTTTTTTACTAAAAAACATGCAGTAAACTACATGCATGATTTACTGTGACTATACGTCACTGCATCAGCAACTACACAGTTACTGTCTGTTAAATAAAGCAACACACAGCATTTCATCAGTGTTTCTCTGCTCATCCTGGACTGAAGCACAGGCTCTACACTTCAACACAATGGTGACACACAAAACAGACCATACAGAAACACTTTACATCCCAACAGAACATTAAACACTAACAGATCTCTCAAGATCTCTGCATCCTCACTTATTACAGACTTTATTTCTCTCATACTAACATTCTTATTGAGAATTAACAGAGGTTTAGAAGTTGATATTTTATTGAAAATAAAAAAGTTTGATGTCACCATGATGGAGATCAGTGTTTGCTTTTGTTGTGCTCTTGACCCTTTAGTTTATAACATTACTTTTTCTCTGGCTGCTTTAACAGCCTGATACATATTTGTTTTTGTAGGCATCCAAGAGAAACTCGGATCAGACGATGTTGGTCATTTTTTAGTGATAATAGTCATCATGCAGTTGCTTGCTTTATTGATACCACCTGAAGTGTAATATCTGATTAAGTCGTTAAATATTAGTTGCTAATTTTGCATGTCAATACTTCTATAGAAGATCATGCAGTGCTGTGATGCTCAGATTTTATGAAGTCATTATACAGAAAAGGTTTTGACAGGATTATACAGACTCACACAGACATCAAGAATCAGCGTATGAATCGCAACAATGGTGACAATGAAAAAAATTCTGATCAACTCTGAACTACTAAAGTCACATAAAGGCTTTGTTGATTGTCACCATTGTTGAGATTCATATGTTGATTCTTGATGTCTCTATACTCCTAAAAAAATAAACCAGCTCAAAACATTTTCTTTATAATATATAATTTTTAAATTTCAGATTGTTATAATACTGATGCCACAAAATTTCAAGGGTCATGTGAAAAATTATGACATTAATCATAGACTTTATATATAGATGGACTTTAGATTTATACAATGTAATCTCAGCTAATTTATTTGGAGAATTGACTGTCATATTAGTGAATCAGATCACTATATGATGACTATAACATCACCAATAAGTGACCAACATCATCTGATGAGATTTTCTCCTGCATTTATTGCCATAACAAATGTGTATCAAAAACACAGTTAAAGCAGCCAGAGATAAACTAATGTTAAAATCTCAAGGGTCATGAGCCCAACTAAAGCAAACACTGATCTCAATAATGGTGACATCTAATTTCTGTAAAAGTTTTTTTGCACTTTATTTAAATTAGCATATTTTACTTTAATTTTATGGTTTTTGTTTGGCTGCCAGTCATTTGACCCTTTTTTTTACAATTTTTTTTTACAATTAAGGTATTTGACCATAATAATGCAGGAAATACCTGTGAAATAACAGTGTTTTTTCAGTTTATTTAAAGTAGAATATTTTACTTTAATTTTATGGTTTTTGTTTGGCAGCCGTAGCTGCCAGTCATTTGACCTTTTTTTTTACATTTTTTTTTTACAATGAAGGTATATGATCGTGATAATTCAGGAAATGCCTGTAAAATAACAGTGTTTTTCAGTTTATTTAATTTAGGATGTTTTACTTTAATGTTACAGTTTTTTGGGGGGCTACCAGTCATTTAACAGTTTTATCATTAAAAATGTATGTAAAATTACAAAACAGTTAATGTAATTTAAGAAAACAGAAAAAAATACTGTATGAAAAATACAATTAAATTTTAATTTTACAGTGTTTTGAGTACAATTTAAAATTAAAGAAAATGATCGTCAAAAAATCAGTTATTTTCTGTAAAATTAGGATTTTTTTTACAGTGTAAAACGTCTCAGGTTACAAATGTAACCTTTGTTCCCTGAGAACAGGGAACGAGACAATACGTCATCGACGTTATGGGGAACGCCTCAGGCGTGACAGGTGTCTGAAATCACAATCAAATCACGGCAATCACATTGACCGGCGACAGCCCGTGAATCATTAGTGTGAATGATTAACGTGCGACCTGGTAGTATAAAAGGGAGCCTTGCAAACATGACAAATCACCTTATCGTCTGAAGGGACTGTTCGGTAGGCAGGCCCTGAGGCATGGCAGGGAGACGTATTGTCTCGTTCCCTGTTCTCAGGGAACAAAGGTTACATTTGTAACCTGAGACGTTCCCTTTCGAAGGGAACTCAACAATACGTCATCGACGTTATGGGGAACGATATACCCACGCCGCCATGCTGAGGGGAGTGCATGCCCTCAGGCAGTGACAACTGCCAGAACCAGCAATTTCAAATGAAACGCTAGAACCACTCACCGTCAGGTCATACTGGGCTGTCAGTGACAGCATTCCCTACGGTCATAGCCTAAGCTATAAGCCTAACAGGAAAACCTCCATAAACATAGTTAAAAGAAAGGCCTACCTGGGCCTGCTCAAAGGCCTAGGACCACAACTTCAATTAGAAGGGGTCCCTTCTAGGGAATGTGGCTAGGGAACCCGAAGGAACCCCAGCCAGTCACTACTCAGGGGAACGTACTCACCCCGAAGTGCCACCAGGACGGCCTGACCTGGTGTCAGAGCATAGACACTTAGTCTGCCACTTCCTGTCTGTCCGAAGACAGAGCCTCTGGACACTTGCCTTAAGTAAGACATCCAACCCGAGGGACTGCGAAGCTGGCAGTGAACCACTCGGCCCGGATCTCAGAGACGGGATATCCCGGAGAGTATGACTCAGCATAGTGCTTTCCAACCCTTGCTAGCGAGGGGAGTTTCTCTACTCGATCCACGGATCAACCCAGTGTCTGTGTTTCAAAACACTGAGGAGGCCTGTAAAGGCCTAAGGACTGATCTAACTGGGAGGCCTCACGAGAGGCCTACGACCGTCTGACCAGACTCAGGAGTCCGCGTGCTCATAGTGACCCTCAATGAGGGGAGCATATGGTCCCCCTGGTAGGCAAAACCAGGCTGTAGGCAGGAAAGAGGTTCCGAGAGGGAACCAGCAGCAGAGAATGAACACTTCAGTCGAGCCAGGGCGCAAGCTTGCCTTCAGCAGCTGCCTGATAAGGCCAGCTGAAATGATAGCAAGAGGCCACTAGCTTCCTGAACCCAGCACCGCTAGGGAACCACTCACAAGGAGGCCTGGTGAGGCCTACTACCTGATAACAACAGTATGTGGTCACCTACAGGGAGGCCTAGAGAGGCCTACTACCCGATAATGATAGTACGTGCAGAACTCACCCTCAGGGAGGCCTGGTGAGGCCTACTACCTGATAATCACAGCATGTGGGAACTCGTCTTCAGGGAGGCCTGGTGAGGCCTACTACCTGACAGCCATAATATCTGGGAGCTTTTCCTGCTACCCGATAGAAAGTCAGGCTAGCTGTCCAGTTGTCTGTCCTTGGGCTTGTCTCCAGGGAGGCCTGGTGAGGCCTACTACCTGATAGCCAATGTCGGTGAGGATTCGTATTTCAAGGAGGCCGGTGAGGCCTACTACCTGATAACCATCTTAAGTGGGAATTCACCTTCAGGGAGGCCTGAGTGGCCTACTACCTGATAGCAACTGGTAGCTGAGTTCGGGTGACAGTTCCAAGGCGGCCTGCTAAGGCCAACCAGCTGGGGACTCGCCTTTCAGGGAGGCCTGGTTGGGCCTACTAGCTGATAGCAAGTCAATTCTGCTACAAAGGAACACTGTTGGGAAGCACACTACACCAACATAACTATTGGGCCCACCCACAGGAGGCCTAATACGGCTAACTACCTGGTAGCGGCTACAGAGTATGTCCCACAATGTTGGGACTCACCTCCGAGGAGGCCTGTTTAAGGCCTACTACACCTCGGTGAGTCAACTGCCCGAACCACCAAGGCCAACCACGAGAAGTAAGCTGGCCTACAGCGCCCTCTCGGGGGCTGCCCGTACAAGGAGGCCTGCTGAGGCCTACTACCTGATGGCGCAGCCTTCGTTGGCAGATAAGCTGTTTACACAGCGCCTACAGCATCCTGGTGCCTAATCACATTGCCCATGGCAGTGTACTCAGCAAGAGAGCTTAGCACCCTTAAACAAGGGGAGTACAACATACGCCACTCTGCCTCAACGGAGGCCCCAGTTAGTCAGGGGCCTACCATCTATGCATGGGCGTCAGCACAGGGCAATGCTCTGGCTTCAGGGGAGCATCCTTCGACCAAAGAAGAAGTGAAGGTTTACTTCATACTCGACCCGAGCCATAGTGGTGCGAGGTAGGATATAACAGAACTGGGAGTGAAGTACTCAAACCTACCCTGTACCCAGGGGAATACTCACACCTCACCCTGAGGTTACCAGCTGCGGGCCTGCCAGCGGCTCGGGGTGACAAAAATGTATCTGTGCCCAACCTAGGGGAGTGGGGCTTGAATGAAAGCCAACCACCTCAACCCAGCGCTCGAGCAGTAGCTCAGCGAGGTGAGTAAAGCCTATACTGGCGGCCTAAAACCGTAGGCCAGTTCTGCACGGCAGGGTCGGGCAGGAGATCCAGTCTTCTTCGTGAAGCGAAAGACGGCCTAACTCTGCTCAAATAAAGACATATATACCACGGAGGCCTGTTGAGGCCTACCATGTCCTTAAAACCCATCCTCTGCACCACGCTGCATTACTCAAATAACCCCCGAATGCAGAGAAGGGGGCGGGCCTTGACCTAACGACTCCCAAGGGAGGAGGCTGTTATACAGGGATGCTAGAAACCTACACTCACAAGTGAAGGGTCAGAGGAAGAAATGCTAATTTTAGCAGAACGCCTCTAATATCCCTGGCACAGCCTAGGCCAGCTACAGAGGCGGCCCTGGTGAGGGCCAGCCTGCAAGCATAGATCTACCTGAGGGCTCTGAGGAGCCACAGCCTACTATAAAAATAGTTATTATTATTTCGTACGAGGGGCTGCAGAATCGCTCAGCCCTCTGAAAACCCAAACAGAGCTCAAAAGGGGCGATGTACTCAGGAAAGATGTCAGACGGACCCGTGGGCCGGACATAAGATCTATCTGAAGCTCTAGCGTCAGTCACCACTCCAAGTAAAAGAAAACATTTTATGAGAGAGACCAACTACTCTAACCTGGGGTGGCCAACAGCCCGAAGGTTAACATAGTTATCATTCTGGCCACCTAACAGGGAACTTCAGGGCCCTAATAATCCATTTAGAAACACTCTTACCTTACATGACCCCATAGCTCTGTACAGGGAACGAGGTCTGTAACGAGATACATTTCAGAATTTTTAAATACAGAAAAATACTCTTAACAAGACCAGACAGCTCACCTGCGGCGTGCGGAGTGAATACTCGCCAGATAGTTCTATACGAACCTGGGGTCCACCACCTTACATGCCTGAAAGAGGCGCTCTCACCAATCAGGCCTAGGCGGGCCATCAGAACATTGTTCTCATCATAGGCCCAGCCCCAGGCCTGATGTAATGAACGCTGGGGAGTCGGAAGAGAGAAGAGGGCAGATTTCATGACCCTCCGGGGAGGTTATCCACTACCGACGCTGTGAGCGTTTGTTCTGGATAACCTCCCTCAAATCTCTCCTGTGGCGGGAGTCACGCCTTTTCTGCGCCCTGCTCCTCCGGGGAGGGGGCGCACGAGAGGTGACGCTGGCTCGCTGGCCCTGCCTGTAGTCCTCAGACCGTGAAGGGCCAGGTCCTCCCGCCTGTCTGGGCGCGGAACCGGATCTCAGCGGTATACAGGTCTTAAAAGCTGCTGAGCGCGCCTTCGCCTCCCTGAACTTCCCCACCACCGCCTCTACGGAGGTGCCGAAGAGTTCAGAGGGCGAAACCGGCGAATCGAGGAGAAAGGCCTTCTCTTTGTCCCCGATGTCGGCCAGGTTTAGCCACAGATGTCTCTCCGTGGCCACCATCGCTGCCATCGACCGACCGATCGCGGCAGCTGTTTGCTTGGTGGCCCGGAGAGCAAGATCTGTGGTACGGCGCAGCTCAGCCACCGCATCAGGGGATATTCCTGCCCCCTGATCGAGATCCCCCAGCAGGTCGGCCTGGTATGCCTGCAGAACCGCCATGGTGTGCAGGGCAGCACCGGCCTGACCTGCTGCCGTGTACGCTCTGCCATTCAGACGCGCCGAAGTCTTCAGCGGTTTGGATGGCAGGGTTGGAGCTCTCAGTGTCGACGCCCGCCCAGACACGAGATAGTTCGCAAACGTCTCGTCAATGGGCGGCATCGACACATACCCATGCTCTTCGATCCCCTCAACATCAGCGAAACTAGCCCGCTGATGTTGGTGGATACGAGCGGAGAATGGGTTCTTCCATGCCTTCCTGACCTCAGCATGAAGGTCAGGAAGAAATGGAAGGCTCACCTGAGCTGGTGGTCTATGGCCGGGGAGAAACCGATCATCAAGCCTGCCGCGAGCGGTCTCTCCTCTCGCGCGTTGCCATGGCAGCTGCAGCCTGTCAGCGGCGCGCTCCATAACATCCACCAGCTCCGCGTACACGGGGCAGGGTGGCTGAGGGGGTTCAGGATCTAACTGATTATCAACCTCCTCAACCATCTCCTGCTCGTCCTGAAGAGCACTATCTGCAGGAACAGTCGGCGAGAAATCATCTTCATCATCGACCTGCAGATCGCCCTCATCAGACGTCGGATCATCCGAGAGGATTACAGCCCTCTCGAGATGATCGACGAGCTCCATCTGGGAGCCCCATGATGCAAGCCGCCGCTCTGCCTCTGCACGAGCGGGACCTGAACCACGAGGTCCAGATGCTGAGCCCTCTTCACTCGAGAAGAGGGCCAGACGAGAACGGAGCGTTTTTAAAGAGAAACGCTCACAGTTCGCACAGAGGGTTCCCTCGAGAACCTCCCGTGCGTGCTCTTCACCCAGACAAAAAACGCACAGCCCGTGTGTGTCACCCGGCGTCAAAAACCTTGGGCACGGATCGGCACACTTCCGAAAGCAATCGGCCTTCGCTGTACGTTTCATTTTAAATCTCTTACCGTTTCCTTGAAGTTCGATTACAAACAGACAGTCCCTGAAGACGAAAAGATGATTTGTCATGTTTGCAAGGCTCCCTTTTATACTACCAGGTCGCACGTTAATCATTCATACTAATGATTCACGGGCTGTCGCCGGTCAATGTGATTGCCGTGATTTGATTGTGATTTCAGACACCTGTCACGCCTGAGGCGTTCCCCATAACGTCGATGACGTATTGTTGAGTTCCCTTCGAAAGGGAACATGTTTTCATGCATCAAATTTTCTCAATTTTCTCATAATATACATTGAACATCGCCACATTTTTCAATGATTCTCAAACGACTCGATGGATGAATCAGTCTCTCTAAATCCCTCTTTTCCGTGAGCCTGCTATGCTCTGATTGGCCAGATTGCCCAGTCTGTTGTGATTGGTCTACCGCTTACAGCGCTTGTCGGAAGCTAAATGTCCATTACCATAACTGAAGTTCAGCTCCGGAGGCTTCCTCAGTCCTCAGCGATTGTACACACTGTTAAGACAGTAACGAAGACGTTGATTTCACCATATCAATCCGAGTGCGAGTCCGATGGTGAAACATTTTAAGAACTAGTTATTCAACCCGAACCTCCATTGCAAGGACGACTTGAGCTGGAAGTTTTTTTTAGTGATACGCAGAGGCGGACAGAGTACAGAGCTTTGTTACTTGAGTAAAAGTACAGATACCCCTTGCTAAATTTTACTCAAGTACAAGTAAAAGTACTACATTCAGATGTCTACTTAAGTAAAAGTACTAAAGTACTTGTTTTTAAAAGTACTTGAGTATCAAGAGTACAAGAGTAGATTTTCTAAATATTGCATTACTAATCTACTGCCTCAGTGCTTACATTTATGCACAGAAACGTCCTACATGGAGTTATGAAAAATGTTAATGTTAATACCTTGGAGAATGTACAAGGAATTGAAAGTAAAATCAAGTCATTTTCATCTTTTTACCATGTTGCTTTATTTAATTTAATTACATTTTTGGGGGGTCCCATCTTTAAATGCCGGGACAACACACACACACACACACACACACACACACCACATGTAAGGGTGGCGCTGCCAATAAAGCACCTAAAAGCTGTCACAAAGAACCGGCAAAAGGAATGATTATGAATATGTAAAATATAGCAAGGAGATATTTTAATTGTTTATTAATAAACACTTGTATTAAACAAGTGTTTTCTTTGTCAGTGTCGGCTAGATGAAGTTGACGATGCTGACTCGCGATCTTTAGTAGTGAACGCGCCAGAGAGAAATGCACATTTCATACGGATTACATAAGCAGAGAACAGTCTGTAGTCTGTTTTCTTTCGTTTTGATTTTTTCTGTTTAAAAGTAGACATGTCTGTGAGAGGCAAGTAGGCTACCTTATACACTCAGTTTCGGTTCATTTATGAGACGAGATCCAGTTCACAGGCCGGCGCCTCCGTTTCTTATCTATCGTCTGCTATTTACTTCTTATTTATTAAACCCATGCAATTGGTTGATGAAACATTGATTAAAATTAAGATACAATTAATGCAAAACGAAATTCAGGTTAAAGAAAGGTTTTGTGTTTTCTGTTTGATGTCTCTGTGAAAGTTTTAAAGCATTTTTTATGCCGCTTTCAGAGCGCTCACGTCCGTAACGGAGAACACGTCCATAACATTGTTTTTTCCTCATAAATGCAAACCGGAAAAATAAAATAAAACAAAATGAATATTTTATGTACTCTGGAGACTGAGCGCCAACCCTTCTTCATTCGCTGGGTAGTAGCCTACTTTGGTTTGCGCAGTGTAATTCACATAATCAGTAAAAATATATTTTGCCTCCTAAAGTTTTTTTTTTAAGAAATCGTCTCTGGTTACTTACGTAACCTATGTTCTCTGAATAGGGAACGAGACGCTGCGGAAAGCGCAGTGGGATATCCTCTGGATGTGCCGATTGTCTGAAGCCCTATAGAATCACGCCAATCCATTGGCTGATGGCGCTCGCGCAAAGCTGGCTCCGCCCCGACGCTCTTACGTCGTAGCATGATGTACGCGCGCGCGCCATCTTCTCCTCAGATTTCTCTGCCGAAAAGAAAAACTGTCGGCAGCGCGAGGAGCTTGGCAGCGAACGCAGCGTCTCGTTCCCTATTCAGAGAACATAGGTTACGTAAGTAACCAGAGACGTTCTCTTTCATAGGTTCACTCAACGCTGCGGAAAGCGCAGTGGGAACGAAATACCAAACTCGCCAAGCTAAGCGCTGCCATAACCGGTACCAGACCAAATAATAACAACCATGATAGGTTCAAGCAGATAGAACCTGGGAACCTGGAGTCATGTCAAGATCCAAATTATAGAACCTCACAAAGGTGTGCGGAGAGGACCAACCTGCCGCCACACAAATGTCTTCCAAGAGGGCCCCTCTAAAGAGAGCTTGAGAGGAAGCCACACTTCTGGTGGAATGCGCTCTGATGCTAAGAGGTGAAGGCAAACCACGCACCTCATAAGCCAGCGAAATAGCGTCCGTTACCCAGTGGGAAATCCTCTGCTTTGATGCTGCAAGCCCGCGGCGGCCAGCACCAAAACATACCAAGAGCTGGTTTGATTTCCTCCAACCGCTTGAGCGATCTACATACAACTTCAAAGAACGGACCGGGCAGAGCAAGTTAAGTTTCCTTTCTTCCTCAGAGGCAAAAGGAGGAGGGTGGAAAGCATTAAGGTTAACAACCTGAGAGCGGAACGCCGTGGAAAGAACCTTGGGTACATACCCCGACCTCGGCCTCAAGGTAACCCTAACCAGGCCAGGAGCGAAGTCCAAGCATGACTCACTAATAGAGAGAGCCTGCAAATCCCCTATCCGCTTCAGTGAAGATAAAGCTAACAAAAGAGCAACCTTAAGAGTCAGAATCCGCTCAGGAGCTGACTCCAAGGGCTCGAAGGGAGCCTCTGTCAAACCCTCCAGGACGACTGACAGGTCCCACGAGGGAACACTAGGGGGGCGAGCCGGTTTCAGGCGCCTAACCCCACGCATGAAGGCCGAAACTAACCTCAGTTTCCCCAAGGGAATCTCATCCGATTCTCTATGAGCAGCAATAGCTGCGACATACACTCTGAGAGTGGTAGCGGCCGCTCCGGAAGCAAACTTTTCCTGCAGGAATTCCAGCACTGAGCCTACTGGGCAGCTAACTGGGTTCCTATCATGTGCTAAGCACCACGCCTCGAACACCCTCCACTTGGAGGAATATAGCCTCCTCGTCGAAGGGGCTCTAGCATTCGCAATAGTCTCCTGAACGTCGGTTGGGAGATCAAAGCTTAAAGCTAACGGCCTCTGATAGGCCAAACGTACAGCTTCCAAATGTCGGGGCGAGGATGCCATATCCTGCCCTGAAGCTGGGAAAGCAGGTCCTCCCTGACCGGTATCTCCCAGGGGGAGGATTCCAACAGAGGGATCAGCTCCGAAAACCATGGCTGGGACGGCCAGAATGGGGCTACCAGAAGGAGGCGGACTCCGCTCTCCCTCACTCTGGACAGAACCGCCTGGATCAGCTTGATGGGCGGGAAGGCATAGAGTTTCTGCATCGGCCAAGGGTGGGCGAACGCATCTATCCCCAATGGAGCTGGAGGGCTCAGAGAGAACCAAAGCGGGCATTGGGACGACTCCTGAGATGCAAAGAGGTCCACTTCCGCTTTTCCGAACACCTCCCAGATCAGGGCCACCGACTGGCGGTTCAACATCCATTCCCCAGACCTGAGCTTCTGCCTCGACAGAAAATCTGCTGCGAGGTTCAGAATCCCTGGGACATGAACTGCTCTCAGAGAGAGGAACTTGTCCTGGGACCACAGGAGAAGGTGACGCGCATGCCTGTCTAGGGTGCGCGATCGTGAACCCCCCTGTCTGTTTACATGGGACACTACTGCCATATTGTCCGTTCTGACAATGACATGGTGTCCTTCGAGGAAAGGGAGAAAGTGGCAAAGAGCCAGGAAGACAGCCCTCAGCTCCAAGCTGTTTATGTGCCACGAGAGGGTCTCGCCAGTCCAAACCCCACACGCTGGCCTGCCCTCGAAAACCGCTCCCCAGCCGGTCAGAGAGGCATCCGTCGTAACCATCTGGCGACGGAATACCGCACCCATACCGACTCCTTTCTGAAGGAAGAGGGGGTCCCGCCAGATTGACAGGGCGCGAAAGCAACTGCGCGACACCTTCAATAGGCGAAAGGCTGGCCCCGTGGGCCGAGCCCCTGAGAGCTTCATCCACCACAGAAAAGGTCTCATGTGGAGCAGCCCCAGAGGTAGCACAGGGGAGGCCGCGGCCATAAGGCCCAGAAGTCTGCGGCAGGTGCTCACGGAAACATGCTGGCCTAGTGCGAAACGGGACAGACATGTCACCAGACTGGAAATCCGTGCAGGAGCCAAACGGGCCTGCATAAGAACGGAGTCCATGCATACCCCCAAGAAAACCGTGTTCTGAGCTGGAGTAAGAACGCTCTTCTCCGTATTCAGCCTCAAACCGAGAGACTGAATATGACGGAGGACAATGTCCCTGTGGTGAGTCACCAACTCTCTGGAGTGGGCTAAAAGGAGCCAATCGTCCAGGTAGTTGAGTATATGGATGCCCTGGAGCCGCAGCGGGGCCAGAGCAGCATCCATACACTTTGTGAACGTCCTTGGCGCTAGAGCGAGGCCAAAGGGGAGGACCCTGTACTGGTACGCTTTCCCTCCAAAGGCGAACCTGAGGAACTTCCTGTGTCGCCGTACGACCTGGATGTGGAAATAAGCATCCTTGAGGTCTACCGTCACGAACCAGTCCCCCCGCCGGATATGAGATATGATGGCCTTCAGCGTCAACATTTTGAATTTTCCTTTGTAAAGAGAGAAATTCAACCGGCGAAGATCTAGTATCGGCCGCAGGCCGCCCCCCTTCTTCGGGACCAGGAAGTAACGGCTGTAGAAGCCCTGTTCGACTTCCCCCGAAGGAATCTCTTCTATCGCCCCCTTCAGCAGAAGGGATGAAATCTCCTGCTGTAGTACAGAAGCCTGAGCGGCGCTGTCGACTACAGTAGGAAAGACCCCGTTGAAGCAGGGGGGGTTGCGACAAAACTGAAGCGTGTAGCCGAGCCGAACTGTGCGAAGGATCCAAGGCGATACCCCTGGTAAACGCTCCCATTCTTGAACGAAATGTGATAGAGGCAGAGGAGTGTTGCAGTGCAAGGGACATACCTGAGGTAGGGTGTCGCGCTGGTTTCCATGGGGAGGCGCGGTTGACCGTGGAGGAGAGCGCTTGGCGTCCTGACACGTATTGGGGGGTACCACCACCTGGATAGAAGTAACTGGGTCCGCCTGCTCCAGAGGAAAAAGAACTGTGCCTCTGAGGAAGCGATTGGCGGGTGTAACGTGCACCGGGAGCGAGGGGAGAAAGCAAGATGCGTCTCCTTCCTCCTGCGCCGGACTGGGTGAAGAGAGTGAAACAGGACCTGCACTTCGAAACACGCTGGGTGGCGAAGGTGACAGGGTTGGATGAGGAGAGCCGGCTGGAGGAGGGCAGAAACGCTTGCGCGGTCTGTCCCAACCTCGTAGATCTGATGAGGCTCTCCTCTTCCTGCCCTGCGGGTCAGGAACGGCTCGAGGAGGCTGGAGCGGCCGATTTGTTGGACCGCTTCAGCTGAAGGCGCTTGTGAGGGCGCTGGCGAGGAAATGGACGACCTCGGGCTCCCCAGACAGTAGTTGGTGGGTGGCGAGCCGGGTCACTCCTGCTAGTAGGGAACTCAGCCCTATGAGCAGAGCGTTCTCGGGTTTGAGAAGGGGGAGGGTTGGAGTCACTGGGCCCTCTGACCCTCCTGGGCATAAACTGCCTGAACGCGGCCGACTGAGACTTAGCGGCGCGGAACTTGTCAACCACCGTGTTGACCGCCTCCCCGAAAAGACCTGAGTGGGAGATAGGGGCATCCAGGAGGAAACTCTTATCCTTGTCTCGGATCTCCGTGAGATTCAACCAGAGGTGGCGCTCTGCAGCAACCGAGCCCGCCATAGAGCGACCTACAGCCCGAGCAGTGTGCTTGGTGGCTCTTAGGGCCAGATCTGTGGCTTTGCGAAGCTCTTTGACAGCTTCGGGCGTCAGTCCCTCTCCTTCATCCATGTCCTTCAAGACGTCCGCTTGGTAGGCTTGAAGGATGGCCATGGTATGCAGGGCCATGCCTGCCTGACCAGCCGCCATGTAAGACTTCCCAATAAGGGAGGAAGTAGTCCTACAAGCCTTGGAAGGAAGAAGGGGACGCGCCTTCCAAGACGGTGCAGACGACGGGGCGAGGTGGTTAGCCAGCGTGTCCTCGACCGCTGGAATAGCGGAATAACCCTGCTCCACAAAACCAACAAGGTTGGTGAAGTCAGCGGCTGCCGCATTAGTTAGGCGTGCGGAGAATGGCTGCTTCCAGGATCTGGAGATCTCGTGATGCAGATCGCTGAAAAAGGGCAGCTTTCTTCGCTCTGGCCTAGAATTAGGGCCACGTAGGAACCTCTCGTCGAGTTTGGACGATTGAGACTCGCGGGGCTCATCAGGCCAGTCAATAGAGAGCTTCTCTGTAGCGCGCGACAGCACCTCAATAAGCTCAGTGTAGGCCGGAGTAGGCCGCGCGTCCTGGCCGCTAGGCGGGATAACGTCATCAGCCAGAGCAGGCCCGAAATCCTCGGAGTCGGAGGCTGCAGTGTAAATAACGTCATCCAGACCGAAAGAAACCGATTCGCGGGCTCCCGGGCTGGGACATAAATAATCATGCGCGAATTCAACCGCGCCGCGTGCGTGCTCGGGAGAGGGAGGGAGAGAAAGGGCGAGGCCCGTCTGCTCATACTCAATATCCTCGAGCTCAACATCCGAACCCCAGGCCGCGGATCCACGAGAGGCCTCAGCAGTCTCGGGAGCGCGACGGGGGGAAACGAATGTCTCCTTCTCAAAAACCGCGAGTCTAGAGCGGAGGGTTTTGAGAAGGAGATTGTCACAAAATTTACATTTCGACAATCCTAATACAGCCTCACGCGCATGCGAAAAACCCATACATTTAACACACTTACTGTGAGGGTCGTCGTTCGAGATGAAACGAACGCATGGCGGAGAGCAGCGTCGATAATCCATGACACTTCACTGTAAGGAGAACAGAGTTCCACTTATACCAGTCGCTGAAGTGTCGAGACGAAAGCTGAAGTTGAATTGAAGAATTCGGGCTCAGAAAAACCGCACGAAGGGCGAGATGTGACCGCTTCGTGAAGGCAGAGAAATCTGAGGAGAAGATGGCGCGCGCGCGTACATCATGCTACGACGTAAGAGCGTCGGGGCGGAGCCAGCTTTGCGCGAGCGCCATCAGCCAATGGATTGGCGTGATTCTATAGGGCTTCAGACAATCGGCACATCCAGAGGATATCCCACTGCGCTTTCCGCAGCGTTGAGTGAACCTATGAAAGAGAACAGAAATCCCTCGTGGCTACGCCACTGCCACATTTGAACCTGACTGTGTTAAACGCACCACATACTCAAGAACATCAAACCAAATGTTTGGCTTACATTAATGTGTAATATAAAATCTGACCATGGAGTTGACTTTGGCGGAAAGCTGAAAGTGATTGCTGATAGGCTGTGCTGAAAGTGATTGCTGATAGGCTGTCCCAATCAGTGGCGGCTGCACAATCCAATCACATTTGAGAGGGAAACAACAAATTGAGGGTTTCCGAGATTTTTTTTTTTTACTCGTGTACTCACGGTTATGGATAGAAATGTATTGGAGTAAAGAGTACAATATTTGCCTCTCAAATGTACTTGAGTAAAGTCATGAGTACTCCCCAAAAATGATACTCGAGTAAAGTACAGATCCCTCAAAATTGTACTTAAGTACTGTACTCAAGTAAATGTACTCCGTTACTGTCCGGCTCTGGTGATACGCTACTCATTTTGAGGTACATTATGAGATGTTGCAACAGTAATTCCTCACCATCAGCATTAACAAGTGTATGTCCATCAACAAACCGATGTGTATATTTCTAATTTATTGCAGTGCACATGTGGGAACTCTAGAATGCACCGATACCATTTTTCCGATACCGATACTTTAATTTTGGTGCTTGCCGATACCTGTATTTTCACTGAATTTGTAATTTTTTAATAGATTGGGTAGAGAAACCAAAAGAATTAACCAAATTATTTGGCTTCATTTGTTTCGTAAATATATATTTCCTTAAGTTATTTTCATGCTTAAGCATGTTAAAATGTATTGTATGAGCTTCTGTTACTTTCACTGTTCATTCTATTTCTCTTTCATTCTTTATCTTTCATTTAAGATTTCCATTACACGAGAGTAGATGTTAAAACTTCATGCTGATTTGTACTCGGCTTTCGCCAAGATAAGCACAAACTAAGACGTAGATTTACAGTAACCTATGCTTCTCTATCCATTTACGCTTCTTTCCATATGGTGATGTGAATCTCCTTCTGTCCGGCGTTAACGGCTGCAGTGTACTTGGCGCGTCAGCACACACAACGGCTGCAACTACCAGTGTTGGGAGTAACGCGTTACAAAAGTAATGCATTACAGTAACATATTACTTTTTGCTGTAACGCAGTAGTGTAAGGCATTACTAATCAATTTTCAGTAATATTTTAGTCGGTGCATGTTCAGTAAGGCTTGCGTTACAACAGACTTTTAGTTTTAATTGTAAAAAAAAAAAAAAAAAACGTGAGACATTAACGAATGAAAAATGCAAGTAGGCTAAATGACCTGTTCGTGGTCAGTCAATAGCCGCGTGTGGTGTCCAAGTCTGTAAATAAAGACTAAATGGCAGCGTCTGATATATTTGTATAGCGATTTATTTTTTACAGGAGTGCCGTGAAGTATGATTTCGGCCTCTGTGCTCGCGCTGGCCCACTGGCGGCGCGAGCAAAAGCGGCTAATGGTGAAGATGGCATGAAGAAGATACATTCGCGAGATGGACGTATCGCATTAGGCTATTCGTTCTGTGTTTCCTTTCTAAACAGTTAGGCTATGTTTATGTGGTATTTTTCATGTTTTCATCACGCAATCATGTTTTTGATGCGGTGGTGACGCGTTCATGTAGGGCGGCGGCGCTGCCGATAAAGCACCTAAAAGCTGTCACAAAGAACCGGCAAAAGCAATGATTATGAATATGTCAAATATAGCAAGGAGACATTTTAATAGTTTATTAATAAAGTCAAGATGAAGTTGACGATGCTGACTCGCGATCTTCGCAGTAGTGAATGCACCAGAGAGAAATGCACATTTCATTTCATAAGCAGAGAGCAGTCTGTTTTCTTTTGTTTTGAATTGTTCTGTTTACAAGTAGACATTTCAATATAGATATATTTTTCAGGTCCGTGAATAGGCTACCTTATACGCTGAGTTTCGGTTCATTTATGAGACGCGCTCCAGTTCACCTCCGTGTCGTGATTATCTATAATTGTCTGCTATATTTAGCCTACTTCTTATTTATTAAATCCAGGCAATTGGTTGATGAAACATTGATTAAAATTAAGATACAATTAATACAAAACGAAATTCACTTTAAAGAAAGGCTTTTGTGTCTTCTGTGTAAGGTCTCTGTGAAAGTTTTAAAGCAGTCTTTTAGTGCCGCTTCAGAGCGGTCGCGTCCGTAATGGAGAACTGTCACGTCTGTAACATTGTTTTTTCCTCATAAATGCGAACACGAAAAAAAAAAAATAATTAATATTTTATGTTCTGTGGAGAGCCAACCCTTCTTCATCCGATTTGCGCAGTGTAATTCACAGAACTACAACAACAAAAAATCGTTGCCTCCTAAAAGTTAAAGATTTTTTTTGTCACGCATGACTGTCTATTTCCCTAATATTAGGCTAAATATAAAACGCATGTGTAGACTGATATTTTTCTAATGTCTGGACTCCTTTCAGGGAGGAGCCTATGGATAAACAGACGTTTCAATATTTTGGTATTAATGCATTTTCTGAGAATTTATATTTCAAGTTTTGACTGCAAATGTCATGTCCATAACGCTGGAATTCCCACATTTTAAATAATTTATCCTCAACTAGTTTTGTGGTGTAGGTCTACGTATTTTATAATGTTAAGTTAACTTCAAATAATACTAATAGTAATTTAAAGATGTGGTAGCATTGGATCTGGACGGTATGGATAACGCTGGGAGTTGGAAGGGGTGTGTCGCGATTCTGCAGGTTCGTGGATCTGAGTGTCGCGATTTCGGTTTCATATCGCATATCGTTACAGCCCTAGTCATTTTAGAATGTTAAGTTCTACTTCTGTATAGTTATTTTGGTGAAAGTAAGTCAAAAGTAATACAGGAGTAATGTAACGCATTACAATTCTGAGACAGTAATATTGTAAGGTAATGAATTACTTTTAAATAACAGTAACAAGTAATATATAATGTATTACAGTTTGGAAGTAACTTGCACAACACTGGCAACTACCTTGTGGTCTCCCCAGTGGGCCAGCACGACAACCGTCTGGATTGAGCCGAGTAGGGGACATCTCTAGGGTCTTCAAGTGGGCACCTTCCATCCTCAGTGTTTCGTCGACTAGCCCACGACACCTCAAGAGGGCTCGACAGTGACTCTGGCGTCCCAGAGTCACCCCCCTCCGTCCCCCACTCAACTCAGCCCAGCTTACTGACCTTTACATCCCTCCTGCTGCTGAGGTTGCTCCTTCCTCGTAGTTCACATGTGACCTAACCACAATCTCTCCGCAACCCAACCATACGCGCCAACCCGTTTGACTAAGGCTGTCGAGCCCCACTGTCTTCGTTAAAGTAGGTTCAGTGGCAACGGTTCCGTATGGCATACTACCTACCGCAAAACACAATATCCGCCCAAACACAAACCCTCATTCACGCAATATACACAGGAACGTAATAACTGTAATTACTATGCAAACTATACAAATAAACCAACAGACTCTTCGAGTTTTTCAAGAATTCTACGAAACCGTTGCGGGCGGCCTATACACAGCCAGCTAGAATCTTTCCGTCTCAACCACAGCCAGTTGCTGCTCCTCTCTACTGCTTCAGATAAGTTCTTTACTGTGCGACGCAACTCTTGGCCACTGAATCCGACGTCTCTGAGGAACTGGGTTGTAGAGTGTGCCACAAATCCTCGACAACCCACTTTCACTGGATAAACCTGGACTCTCCATCCTCGCTGTTCTACTTCAGTGGCCAGATGAGCATACCGCAGTTTCTTCCTCTCATATGCCTCATCTACAGCATCCTCCCATGGCACTGTTAACTCTATCAGTTGAACAATGCGTGCTGATCCAGACCACAAAACAATATCTGGTCGTAGGTTAGTGGTGGCAATCTCAGGTGGAAAAATAAGCCGTTGATCAAGATCAGCCAGCATTTTCCAGTCCCTAGCAGCTTCCAGTTGTCCTGGGCGAGAATTGGTTTTAACACCTTTTCTTGGTGGTTGCTCGCCTGGGCGGAGGAATATTGTCTTCTGTATGTAATGTTTTGTTAGAACAGGTGGCAACTTATTGGTCATGTTACGCTTGCCTTCCAATGCTAAAGCCAAACATCGCAGTACTTGGTCATGGCGCCAAGTAAACCGACCTTGGCTAAGAGCCACCTTACATCCTGTCAAAATGTGCCTTAATGTGGCAGGTGATGAACACAAAGGACAAGAAGGATCCTCTCCTACCCAGAGGTTTAGGTTCTGTGGTGATGGGAGAACATCATATGTTGACCTGATAAGGAAACTGACCCTACTCTCTTCTATTGACCAAAGGTCTTGCCAGCCCATCTTGCGTTGTTCCACACTCTCCCATCTCATCCACTCTCCCTGCTTGGCCTGGGAAATGGCCTTTATACACCTCATCCTCTCCTCCTGCTTTCGCACCTCGTTGACTACCAGCTTCCTCCTTTGAGCTGGGCCTGCCTTGTGCCATTTAGGAGGAGCTAAACTGAGCCCAAAACCCCCTCTTCCATGCTGTACCTGTCCCACGATATCACCAATTTGAAGGGCAGCCTTTGCCTCTACCACAGATTTCTTTGCTGACCACTTTCTACCAGTTTTTAACACTGGTGCTTCCTCCCTTACACATTTGTCGCGTGACTCTACTAAGGTCATTTCCAGTCTGAACTTGGCGCACTTAAACTCCTCGGTTAAAGCAGAGACTGGCAGCTGCAATATTCCTTTACTATAAAGTCCCACTCTGCTGAGGCAGCGTGGAACGCCCAACCATTTCCTAATGTATGAACTTATTAACGCTTCTAGCTTATCGACTGTTGTCAAAGAAACCTCGTACACAGTCAGTGGCCACAGCAACCTCGGCAGTAGACCAAACAATAGCACAGTGCATATTTAGAGCTGCTCCAGCAGGGCTCAGTGCTAAGGATTGGGTCAGTGGTTCAGATGTTTAGATACCAGTGAAATATCACAATTCTCTATTCCAATTTTGATACTACAGCAAAAACTACTTGCTTAATTAATGTAAATTTAAAACATTATTAAATACGTAAATAAGTTTACAGTCAGTAATAAAACAAATAAACAAAGAACAAAATAATCAAATTACAAATAGCACAAATAAATACAATAGAACAGAGAAAGGCTATACATGAAATAAACAATGTTTTTAGAGTTTTTCAGTCTAGGTCTAACAGTAGTTTTCAGGTACAGAAATTTGAAAAAAGTAATCAAATGTGGAATAACACTGCATATTCATCACTGTATAAATTAAATATAGATGGATCTTTATAAAGTTACAAAAGTAATTCAGTCAATAGCAGTGAGTGATGTCTTTGTCTTTTGTAGTTTGATTAACAGTAACAGGAGCACAGAAAACACAGCAGCAGGTTTATTAGGCTGCTGTCCCTTTAAGACCGAATGGATGGATCCAATATAGCCTGCCCTACTGTTCATGCATTTTCTTTGTTTACGTTCATTAAGATATAACCGACTATGTTTACTAGGATACTCGCCAAGACGGACGTCTTACATCATTTTGTGAGAAGACGTGAAAGAGAATTCAATTCAATTAGCAGTCTGAGGCAGCTTTCAGTCTGAGCAACGCGCTGCTTATTTTTGTGTTCATGAAATTTCTTGACCTGCAAACGGCCTGTAATAATGGAGGGAACCACTCATTATACATAAATCACGTAACAGTTCATGTATTGCTTACATTTACGATTTAGTTTTAATCCAAATGATGCATGTGTGCTGCTGAGTGAACGATCAGCAGTCAAGAGCATGTAACTCTCTCCCATCAGTTAACGTTAGTAATAGACAGGGCCGTGTATTACTCATATTCTTTCATAGGGCCCAAAATTTGTAGCGGCGCTACATGCCTCGTTTTACTTTCTTTACCATTGCCATATCCAACCGAACTACAAACTTTCCACTGATGTCTGTGAAAAAGGGATGCACGCGACAATCTCACGCCTCTGTTGCCGCTGCACTCTCAATCCACTGCGCGGTTTCCTCTTATAAGCTCACGGACCACTGCTATAGGCGTTACTATATTTTGTTTAATATTTACATTTACTTCATAAACAATCTTCTCTTTTATCCCCATTATACTTTCTGTTGTCAGTGTTTCTTTGTCTGGACACAAACTCTGTATACACACTGCGTGGTATCGTTTTTTTGTATCGGAGCATTTTTATGAGTATGAGGGAGCGCATCCCTACTGTATCAATAACGGTGCATACGTTAGCCGAGCACTAACGTGAATGACTGATGTAACATTTAAGTTGGCAAAACAAATCTTGCTTCATCCTTTATCTTTACTCAAAGTAGTAAGAATGACAGACAATCTGCATTAATGGACACAGTTTTAGATAATAGTGGCCCACAGCTGCTTAGCAGAAGTATTTCAATAAGACAGTAATAACGTGAGTTAGCCTGAAACTTACACAATCTAAAACACAAGACTACATATTTTGAACACCCGGAAGAAATTATATTGATCAATAATTATTCATGCTTACAGGTTGTGATTCTGAGGAGCAAGCTGGTCCAAATAAACTGGGTATTGACCCATCTTTCAAGAGCAAGTGTTTTGCAAATCCCGCGATGAACTCTGAGATTTAAAGGAGCAGTCGTCAGTAAAATGACGTTTGAGGACTGGACAAGTTGTTCGCGGGCAGACAACGTACAACATTGTTGTACCATTATGCAAATGTCTTTTCTAGTGAATAAGAATTGTAATGCAGTTTGAATTACAAATGACTTGTATAGGTGGTTCTGAGTTGATTCTTTCTTTTGGGAGCCAATAACTTTATTTATCGAGCACTTTCGACTTTTAATGTCTTGAATGTTTACATTCACAAACAGCTAAATTACACACTGCATGAAAGGGAATATTCGAAAAAACATAATAGGGGCACTTTAAAATACAAGTGTTATTTGAAATTGTAATATTTCACAATATTGCTTTTTTTACTCCATTTTTGACCATAATGCAGCATTGGTAAGCATAAAAGAGTTCTTTCAAAAACATTTTAAAAAACCTTACCGACCCCAAACCTTTGAACGGTAAGTGCATTTTTTAAAAGAGTAATTTCTGTCATAACTTGTATTTAAGAAGGACATGCCAAAAGCAATTAAAGGGATAGTTCACTTTGAAATTAATTTTTGATATGTTTTAGCTTACCTCAAGGGCATCCAAGATGTAGGTGTCTTTGTGTCCACAGTATTTTCAATTTTGATATTTTTAGGTCAAACCGTTCTTGTCTGTCAGTCATATAATGCAGGTCTATGGTCACCACCTCAAAGAGCATGCACAGAGAAGTCCAAATTAAACATGATTTAATGACTCGTAAATGTAAGTACTCATTGATGGCCTAAGACACGAAACGAGCAGTTTGTGTGAGAAAACGAACAGTATTTATATCGTTTTTACCTCTTGTAAACACAGCCAGGTCCAAGTGATCTGAGGTCGCCGGCGCTTCGGTCTTTTCCGGAAAGCACCGGAAGTGATCTCTCGCGCGTGTACGTCACTCATACAATTGTTTTATTTTTTATTCTTTTGGAATTGTTTTCTTTCACGACGGTTTAAACATCCCGGATAAGCGCAAATTAGTACCCTTTTAATTAGCTGTCTTACCTACAATCTCTGCTCTGTGTAAACAATGAATGACGTACACGCGCGAGGTTTCACTTCCGGCGCTTTCCGGAAAAGACCGAAGCGCCGGCGACCTCAGATCACTTGGACCTGGCTGTGTTTACAAGAGGTAAAAACGATATAAATACTGTTCGTTTTCTCACACAAACCACTCGTTTCGTGTCTTAGGCCATCAATGTGTACTTACATTTACGAGTCATTAAATCATGTTTAATTTGGACTTCTCTGTGCATACTCTTTGAGGAAGTGACCATAGACCTGCATTATATGACTGACAGACAAGAACGGTTTGACCTAAAAATATCAAAATTGAAAATACTGTGGACACAAAGACACCTACATCTTGGATGCCCTTGAGGTAAGCTAAAACTTAATTTCAAAGTGAACTATCCCTTTAATGTCTCAAAAGCATCTCATATGAGTCTTTTGTGCTGATATGTATTGCCATCCATCTAATCTTCAGTTGAATTGGAGGAGGCAAGGCAGTACTTTCATTTCTACTCCGGGGGGTTAACACCGCCACCTTTTCTCACACTCTCTCTGTCACTTTCTCTCTCACATTATGTGTGTGAGTATGTGCAAGCATGCATACACAAAAAGTGCCTAGAAATGTCTGTTATTTTGGTTTTTTTTTTTTTTTTTTCACGCTCAGTATGCAGTTTGCAGCTCAAAGCCTTGGGGTAAACGTAGGTTAAGGCTTCCTGTGGCATTTCAACTTTGCATAATTTCTTTGCTGAGATCCTCCAGCGATGGCTGTTCTACTTTAACAAGCTACACAAACTGGAGATGTTTATCAAAATCGCATGTAGCTAATGACGATTTGGCGCATCATTTATTTTCATGTTCCTATGCATAGTGGAAGTGTGAGCCAGTAACAAAGTTTTTTTTTGTTTGTACTTTAAGTGGATGTTACGCTTGTATTACTCTGAGAAGTCCTTATTTCCTCACCTTTAATTAAGATATATTTAGTATGTAGTGTCTGTAAGGTCATAGCTTTGGGCTGAAGTGCCGAGTAGTGCTGTTTTTTTCGAGCATGCCATTTTGTAGTCTGGCTTGTGGAAAAGCGGGCTTTCATCACAAGGTCAATGACCACACTCTCAGAGTACAATCGCTTGTATATAGCTCAGAGATCATGCACCTTCTGTGGTTTCATTGTCAGGTATATAAGTTCACAGAGGCTTCCTCATAAAGCCATTTCCAAGTGTTTGTCTCTATAGCAACAGAAGGAAATAGTTTGAGAGTGTTAAAAATGTCCTTGTAGTTAAGAAACTCAGATATGCACACAGCAAGTCAAGACAGATTAGCATAGAGGCTCTCTCTCTTTCTTTCTCTCCCTCTCTCTTCATTCTCAGCATTGCATTTTCTCCTCTCTCTGCAGATAATTCCCCACCACTCATCATTAGATTAATTCCAATGGCGATTTCACATCTTTGAAAGTTAAGTAATTTAGGGATTTCCATACCTAACTGGAGACATCCTTCACAAACAGAAAGGGATAGAGAAAATTTCACACATACTGAGAGATTATCATAAATGCAAAGACATTTCCATATACTGTACGAGTGTTTCTTCAACTCTAGGCACTTTTGGCACCGTAAACCTTTTAAAAACACTTTTCAAACTCTCACTGTGTAATTTGTCCTCTATATGTGACTGTGTGTGTTTGTGCGGATGCAATCACACTGGAAGCAGGTGGATGGTCACTCAAGAATTCACTTTACTGGGCCTGGGACAGACAAAACTGGGACAAACACGATCAAACGCTGATTAGTGTAGGCTACATCAACGCATCAACGTTGCTCAAGACATCAGCAGCGAGAGATATGAGACTCTGCTCAATATAAATTTTACAAAGTGATCGTATAGTGGAATAAAACTCAAAATAAAACATACATTAAAGAAATAAAGTATAAATCACTGCCTCTGTTCTCATTTCTCATCAATTCACAAATACAGAGAAACTATAAACTTTAAGTAACCATCATTATGTATAAATGGAATACAGAAAGAGAAGAACGGCCACCTAAAATGGCGCAGTTACACAGATCAGCACGTGCGAGCACGTGTGCCGACACGTGAGTTAGGGCTAACACTCAATTTAGCTAACATAACTCTACACAGAACATGACAAATCTTAATATAAAACATACCTGGGACAAACACGATCAAACGCTGATTAGTGTAGGCTACATCAACGCATCAACGTTGCTCAAGACATCTTAAATGAGATCAACAGAGATTCGGAGTTCACAAGCAAGTTAACATACACACACACTCATCACATTTCATCATCGCAAATAACACATTTGACTCGACTGACAGAACTAGTAACTGACAGTCAAATGAAGTAAACTTGTGTGTAATATAAAAGTCCAACCTTGCACTTGAAAACTATCTAAACTCAGTTTTTATGACGCAGCGCTTATTGATGCGACTTACCAGCAGCGAGAGATATGAGACTGGTGGTGACGTAGCTCCGCCCACAATGTCACGCACACAAATGCAAGTGACGCAACAGCCAATGTCGAGTTTTCCCAATTAATGCATGAATTTAACAGCATTATTTAAACTCCGTTACATATATACATTTCCACCATATCCCAAATAATGTAACCACAAACCTTCCACACAAACTGCACTGAATAATGTGAAATGCAAATGCCTTTTACAGTTAGCACTCATTGATTAACTTGCAGCAGTTCAGTGATTTATTTGTGAGTTCTTTGTTGGGACTAAGAGGGTTAAAAATGGGGGTGAATAAGTTAACCCTTTAATCATCATTAATCCTTCAACCCAAGACATTCAAAGCAGACTTGTCCATCAGTAATCGCATCTGAACTGTGCATTTGCTAGAAGGAGAGTGAGTCATAGATTCTCAATCCTGTGTACCTGCACACATCTGCTAATTAGTTTTCCTCATAATTGCCACTTCTGGTGTGGGTTGTGCTTTAGTGGTTCTAATCACTTTGTCCTTAAAATTCAAACTGACAAACGGCGATGTAAATCACACATTTGTATGCTGGTCTGAAGTATATGCACTCATGCATCTAGATTTGTGTGTGTGTGTTTGATGAGAAGGTAAGCCTCTTAAACTCTCTAGCAGTTCTTTGGCACTGGGTCTTGAGAGGGTTGGAAAACTGACCAAGTTTATGATGAGCTTTGCTCAACAGACCACTGACTTCTTAGTTTTTTTCCACCTAAGCTCCTTACGCAGCACTGCTCATCTGTTTCTCGGTGTCCGGTAAATAGACTGTGCTCAGAATCTCTTATTTTGCCCATACAATGACTTTTCTGCAAGGTGAAAAAGTCCCATTTGAGCGGAGTAACTCTCATCAACCCAACAGCAGTGCTTTATGCTTGCAACACAGGAACGTTTTTGTTCCCCACTTATGAGTGATTTATGATGTAATTCAAAGGATGGCAGCTGAAGTGAGAGTGCTGTTTAGCCCATACTGTGAGCTCATCATCTTTGCAGTAGCTGTGAATGAACTACCCAGGAAACAGCTCTGCGTGTTTGGAACCATGGGGACAAAGTCAC
Organism: Rhinichthys klamathensis goyatoka; assembly: GCF_029890125.1. Classification (NCBI taxonomy): domain Eukaryota; kingdom Metazoa; phylum Chordata; class Actinopteri; order Cypriniformes; family Leuciscidae; genus Rhinichthys; species Rhinichthys klamathensis. Next base: position 4,399,896 of record NW_026606572.1, on the reverse strand, counting down.
TTAGCTATTCCCGTTAGATTACAGTACACCTTTACAAGCTCTGTGTCATTATTCATAAGGAGGTGCATTTGTTTAGGTGCTCTTTTGCCCATATACTTACCATAACATTAACATGTACGGACATTTTCAGAATGGATAAGGTTATACATGGCTTTTTCTCACATTGTTAAACAGCTGATTTCTGAAATGTCACGCCAAATCTATTGCTTCCTTGTGGAAAACCTCAAAACACTTTGCGTTTTATGCATGGAATGTACAAGGTTACCAGATTTCTGATGAGAAAACTATGGACATTTCTACTTCAGCAATCTGTAATGGTATGTCATATTCTGTCATACTACTCTAAGTGACATTTTTTCACCAGACAACTTTATGAACTGTGACGACTGTTCACAGTAAGGGCCTGTCTATACCAAGAATGATAACTGTATCTACATCTATATGACTCACTCGCCTTTTAACGTTATTGGCGAAGGACTATAATGTTTACTATGAAAGTGCTTTAAAGATATATTGTAATTGGCTTTCAAGATGTTTCCATCCTTCATCATGTAGAAAGATATCACTCTTAATGTCACCATAAAAATCTAAATTTCCTATTTTTTAAAGAATGTTGCAGTGATTATTATAAATGATTTATCCATGCACACCATTTTTTTTAATGAATATCCCAATTCTTTAACCAGAAACGCTAACCTCCACTCCCCCTCGCAACGACGTCTCTTCTATTCATATGTCTCGGTGGACGGTGGTGCTAAACAGACATTTTGATCAGCCTCCATTTATCCATCGATCCAATCAATTCCCGAAGGATGAAATCAAATCCCGCTCTACGTTTTCTCATTCCAGAAGCCATTTCACTTAGATATACTGTACGTCATAGAAAAAAAAAGACTATTGCAACTTCCGTTTCATGTTGACTTTCAGGTTTACCATTGTTCTGCGAATTTTTGCTGGTGAAATCCAGTCATTTAAATAGAAATACATGTGATCAAGAATTTCACACAAAACACAAACGATTTCCCCATGCAGATTTTGCGGGTTCATGTTGGTCATGCAAATTCACTGTGTTGACCAACAGAAAGCTGCTTGGTTTTGAAAGTGACTTTTGTGTGAGCTCAGCTGTGCAAAAATTTTGGTTAACACTTTACTTAAAGCCTTTATATATAATACATTATAAGAGTATTTTTAATGCATGAATTATTCCTTTAATGCACTGTATGATGTCATGAATAATTGTAATCACAGTTATAATACTTTATAATTCACACCAATAATATGTTACACCTTTAGAAAGGTGCAATTATTATGCATTTTAACGCTGGTTGCAATTATTTATGGAAAGATATAATGCATTGTAACATACATGAATACCTTTACAATGCATTATACATAAAGGCTTTAAGTAAAGTGTTATCAAATTTGCTAATATAACCATACCTTTAGAGTTTATATTTTAAACTTAATTCACAGCATCCTTGTTCCCCCTCAAAATAAAAACGGAAAAGTTGAACCCACAAGCATTCACCCATAGTGACCTCCCTAGGCCCATTCATCTGTCCGGCTCTTTTCTCACTGTCACATAAAAGCATTAAACACGAGGTTGTACACTGTGATTCTCTCTTTCAGTCCTCTTCTGTTATCTGATGTCCTCCAAAGTGGCTAGTTCATCACAGGCTGAGCGTCTGATGCCAGAGATGCAGGGACAGGACCCCGGCCCTCCTCTGTCGACGTCACAGGCTGTAATAGAGTCATAAACCTTGAGGATCTGCTTGATTGAGTTGCATCAAACACAAAGAGGATGCTAATCTCATTATGCAGCTCCTCCATGTCACTCCTGTCCCAAACCCCTCCATTTTATGGGCTTGTGTAAGTTTTACGAGACATCATTTAACAATTACAGGAGCCTGTCTGTTTGACCTTAAAGGTTCACAACAAGTTGAGGTCCGTAAGCTGAATTTGCAACATACATTATTGCTGATTGGAACAGAACATCATTTTCACTTGTGCCTTTTTTAAAAAGAATCGTGGTTACAATAAGGCACTTACAATGGAAGTTAATTTGAAAGTATGTACCATTTAAACACAAGACTAATACAGTATATGCATTAACATGATACTTGTGTGATAAAATTGCTTAATGACACTCATAGACTGTAAAAAATATGGACAAAGCGTCTGTGACGTCACCCATAGACTTTCTGAAGAACGGTTTGAGGCCGTTTATGGGGGGTATGGGCGGCGCCATCTTGGAAAATCTTGGGAAATCCTAACCCCGCCCACCTTCTGGCCAATCCATATATGGGTAAAAGGGCGGGCTTTGTGTGAGACTGAGCCGGCCTCAGCCAAGCAGCCTATCTACCGTTACAAGATCGACTGGCAGACTAGGCTACTTTTTACAGTCAGTATCATTCTTATGTTGAAACTCCTTTTCCTCGATTTACTGAAGCCTATATGTAAAACGCATTTGGAGCTGCAGCTCGCTCATAGGCTGTGCTGCGGCAACTGCACATCCAATGGCGCGGGCGCCTCTGACGTGCGACCAACTAGCTCGCAGATCAGTCTATTCTTATGTTACATTTATTCATATGGCAGACGCATTTACAGTGTTTCAAACGTCAGTTATAACCATAGGTAAAGTACCTCGGACGCTAACTTATCTAAGGCGATTTAATGCTAACTGTTGCAGTGCCACTGTCCACAAACATTGATGCTAAATAGTGCTAACTACGTTAAAAAAAGTAGTGGAATGTCACTTACCGGAAAAAAAGGAGCGAAGTAGGCTACTCCTAGTCCCACAGTGTCGGTTAGTGCAGTTTATAGCAGAGCAACCCATGTTATGTACGATATTTCAATACAAATGTTCAGAAAGGATACAGAGGTGGTATGATGTGTTGTGTCAGATGGCCGAGACGTCAAATTTCAGGAATTCCACTCGGCGCAGCCCGTTATCAGCTGTCAATCAAGCTGTCAATCAAAGTTAACCACGCCCTTATTTGTCATACATTTTATATCTAAATACGATCTAAACTAACGAGTTAGAAAAAAATTCACCCCCCTCACAGTTGTCAGGCACTCGGAACCTATCGAAAAATACAATAAAAGTCCATGGGACCAACCTGTAAAAACATGAAATTATGCTGTGAAAACGGACATTTTAACATGGGGTCTATAGATATTTGCTCCCTTTTGGGACCTCCCTCTAGCGGATTTTCGATGTATTGCAGTTTTTCACACTTCCGGGTAGGCTTCATTTTTCAGATTAGAATGTTGCCGCTTGATGACCCTGTCTGTGTAAAGTTAGATGCACTCTTTCCACTTTGTTGTCATGACAATGCTAGCCAGAACCAGAAAGGCATGTTTTGCAATTATCTATAAACCACAGTTTACTACAGGAATTATTGCGAAATTTTTGGATATCTCATAAAGAAATGATTAATTTAGATTAATAACTCACACCAAGATGTGAATATAATTTCTAAAATGTATATAAAAAAACAAACATTTTATGCTTTTTTTTCTATGATTTGGTAAATGAAGGATTTTTTTCTACTTAACAAAATGACTGAATAAATTGAATAAAATGATTAACAAATACTAAATCACCAAATCAGCGTTATCTAAAACTAAAGCTATTAAAATGTTTTTTTAATTGTTTTTTTCTAATTTAAATAAAGCTGAAATAAAATAAAATATACTATGAAAAAGTAATACAACTTTAAAAGCAAACAAATATTAGAAATGTTGCTAGAAACTGAAACAAGCTGAAATGATTAAAATGATTAAAACTGATGATAAAAATGAAGGTTAGTAATTCAAAATGTTAATACATCTTATGTAAATAATACTAGTATAACACTTAGATAATTGTCTACAATGCTGTTCACACAATTTCGTTATTACCGTAATAACCTTCTATTCTGAGCTGTTATCGTCCTCGAAATTATGCCTTTCTATGGCAACACTATCAAGAGCAAAATTAATCTGCTTCGGTCAGATGATGCAGCAGCCACTTGGTACAAGTCAGAGCTCTTCAAAAATTCATAGTTTACAAGCTGTAATTATGAGTTACAAGGACGTGAACACTTTAAAAGTCAGAATCTCATAATTACAGTAATTCCGACATGCCATGAACGCACCTTAATTCTCAGACCCATCCGACATTATTTGTATTTTGCATCAATTTCCCTGGAAGTGATGATTTTGAAACACAAATTCTTTTTTCAACTTAGATGGAAACAATTATTTTAGTGCATTACTGTAAACACATTTTATTTTATTTTTTAACTAATGGACTGAGTATGTGGAAATCAACATTATACCACACATGTTGCCGATAGAGCTTAACTTATCGAACCCAGAACATTCCTTTAAGATTCCATTAGAAAATCCTGACTATGGGTTTATTGACTGAAGGAGAGTTGTGGGAATTTAGCAGTACCTGGCTATGTTGATGATGTATGTGTCTGGAAGGTATTTTATCTTGCATTTTAGCATAGTCTCATTTCTGCATAATTGTAAATGATGGCCGACACGTCACATATTTGTAGCACACATTTTATTTTAGAGTCAACACAAATCAATGAGCTGCCCTCCTTGTGATAACCACAGACCAAGGGGCTTCTTTTGAGATCAATAATAGTGATTTATTGACTTTGTTGCTCTAACTGGATTTCTCAAGTTGCACTCAACATTTCCACCCAGCTCTGTGTCACACAAAGAAACACGAACAGGTAAATGTGAATTTATATTACATGGAAATATTCCTCCACTGAAATATTATCATCCATCTCTCTTAACCAGTTCAGTGTTGACCTTTCACTTTGTGTTGTGGCAATCATAAGTTGTCAGCGTTCGAGAATTGCATTCACAGAGGAAATGAAAAGATGATAATCTTCTACAGTGATAAAATGAATCCCATTGCGACGAGGACGTTTTGGGATGCCGTTCGTCTGGATTCATATTGGGGGGAGGGAGTTGTAGTGTAAAATCCCTTTACTTCTCACTCTGTGTGAATGTGAGAAAATGCCTCAGCGTATATAGAAGCCTCTAGAGATCTGATAAACCAGCTCCCTTTGAAAATGCATTTAACATTTTCAGAAATGTTAAATTTTTCAAAACATGCAGCATTTTTCGAATCTAAGTAAAGCTTAAAGATGGTTTACCATGTCTATTTCACTTGATCAAAATTTTATCCACTTCTGTCAGGTCATACTGACCGACTTCATTGCAGCTTATAATTTTTGAGGTATGTAACACCAAATATTTATTGATTCATAGCCACTACATGGCCAAAAATCTATGGAAATTAACAGTTTAACCTCCATCCATAACTATCAGGTGCATATAATCAAGCATACTGTAATGCAACTTCTTTACACAAATATTTTTAGTAGAATGGGGCATACCAAAATTGTATGAATGTACCTTTTTGCTCAATCGTGGCAGTTAGGTGTGTATATCTGTCACAATGACAAAATGATCTGTTTCTCTATCTGCATTCGGATAGAACTGGATGTGGGTGGGGCTTAAAATGCTAGTGTGTCAAAATTAAATAGAAAGCCTTTTTCAGATGTAACTATTTCATTTATAATTTCCATTCCATTTATTCAATTTATAGCTTCCATATGCGTTTTATAATTTGAAATAAAAACACAACAGCAATCTCTACAGGCCACTGCATTGCTATAGACCTTATGCGCCAGAGAAACAAGTGCGCAGCCATCTTTAGAATATTGTCTTTGAACTTCCGTTTTAGCGGTAGCTCTGTATTTTTCTATGGCATCGCTGTGGAAGAGTAATTAGCCGGTGAAGTGGATTTACTTATTGTAGAGTTAACGAAAGTTATCACAAGCATTGTAATGTTTAAAGCAGATGTCTTAACATGTCAGTAGACCGGGAAGATTTGAAAACGGGCAGTTCATTCATAAATTCTTAAGATCGCTGTGGAAATACAAACCGGAAGACAAAAGACAACAAGCGCAGCGCTGAAAAGGGGCGGGGAGGGCCGTTTCAAGATATTTGGGGGCCCTAGGCAAAAGAGTGAAGTGAGGCCCAAGTCCTCCCTCAAGAAATTTTTTTTAAATTCAGATGGGATTTCTTGTATTCTGGTGCATTTTAAGAGTCATGAATTACTCTGTAGTACGCTACACAAAGTGGCCACTATAAAGGTCACAGTGTCTTTAATGAGGCATTGTTGATGGGAATGACACATATTGATTAATGTTTATTTTTGTCAACAAGGCAAAAACAAGGTAAAAAAAAAGTATAATTATTAATAATAATATTATTATTCTATTATCATTAGCATGGCAAAAAATCTCATGCGATGTAATCTGGGCTCGTGCATGCATCAAGAGGATTTAGCTCAAAGGAAGTTTTCGAACGCTGTAGCTACAACAACAGAGAAGGGGCGAGAAGCTGTCTAGTGTGTATTTTATGCTTAAATTCTGCAAACAGAACAAAGTTGTGTATGACTATTAATTAGATAAACTTTTTCACCCTCTAACAACGCTCACATCTACCGTTGTGTTTGGTCACTGATGTCAAGGTTTATGTTCGCAGAGATGTGAAAAAACGTCAGACAGTTGTATTTGGGAGATATATCCAGCTGCAGACCCGCAGCACCACCAGTTTCAGAACCCCAGTGCCAGAACCCCAGCGCCAGAACCGGAAGTGAGGGAGGGGCGGAATTATTTACAATGACACAAGCATGGTTGCAAGTATTTAAAAATATTTAAAATTGTTGCACCTTTTAAATAATATTTAGGGTATGTTTTTATTACACAGTGAGTCACTGCTCGTTGTATGAACTATAACTGGTATGTGAGTGACAAATAAAGAGCAAGACAGCGCTCGTGTTGTTTGAAGACGTGAGAGTGCGCGCGCGCGGCCAGGGCTCTCTCTCTCTCTCTGCTCGTTAAGCGCCCTGTCATGCGCAGCAGTCATTCTATTCTACATCACTCACCGATCAAAATAGGCTTTGGCGGGACAAAAATTTGCTTTGGCGGCCGCCAAAAAGCGGACGATCTGACGGGTTTTAGAAGATTTAATACAACCTGAAACTAAAATACAGACGCCGACCTCTATTTGAGACCGGACTTATATTTACCCAGACCTGCAGCCACACCAGGCGTGTAAAGAGACAATCGTCTATTTGGGACTCGGCTATTATTTGAAGTATGGTACATTTTTATGGTTTCTTTTAAAACAATGCCGGATTTTCTCTCTCTTTTTAGATTTTTAACATTATTTTACATAAAGAAAAAATGCATGCTGCACATGTTCTTGTGAAATAAAGTATATTTTATATAAAATGACCATAAGTTTCAAGCATTATTTTTCACCATCATGATCAGGAAGTAACTCTCATAATACAATGAAACGGATAACTATATAGAATTATATTACACAAAATCAATGTTTTAAAATGCTTATTGTACTATACCTTAATGTATCATTATAATACGTATAAAGTATGACGTTTCGTGTGTAATAATGCCGTTTCGTGTCTAAGCAAATTACGCTCCAAAACGTTAGGTGGCGTTACTCGGTTTAGAACGTAAGCTCCGCCCCTCACTTCCGGTCCTGGCGCTGGTGTTAGAACGTAAGCTCCGCCCCTTACTTCCGGTTCTGGCGCTGGGGTTCTGAAACTGGTGGTGCTGCGGGTCTGCAGCTGGATACTATTGGTATTTGGAGATAATAATGGTTTACTTATCGCTGTGTCTTTGGCGTTTTTCCTCTTCTTCTTCTTTCTTTCTCTGTCTTTTGGAAAATCCTGAAGGATATGAGCGCTTCATCATGATGGCATTTTTAAATGTAATGCCCGCGTAGCGCTGCGTGTGGGAACGACAGTTTCTCTTCCACTGACAGCTAGTGGGGGACCTGATGGGGGGTGCGCGACGGTGGATGTCACTTCAACATTACAGTAGTGATTAGGGCTCTCATAGTGTTTGTCGTTGCATAGGGGGAATCCCTTTAGTTTCGGGGGCCCCTCTCACTCACGGAGCAGTACTGGAGAGTGATAGCGCTGTCCATACACTGATTTCACGCAGCCGCCATTTTGAAATCGCTCCGGTGGGAAGAAAACCGGAAGTGTCGCTTTTAATCATAGGAGAGTCGCGAATGCGATGGCGTATTGTTGTGTTTAAAGTAGAAATTAGTTATTCTAAAAATGTACATACATTTCTTTCATACTTTAGACTATATACAGTGAAATTCATTTATAAATAAAACATTTTTTTATATATATAATTCAGAACGGAAAAAAAGAAGCAGGAACGAACTATATACATACCCTATATTGGATATTAACATCCAATAGTGTAAATCGCGGCAGCAGCTTCAGGTTGGTAGTCCAAGCATTGTTGTCTATCTGTACTTCCGGGGTTCTTCCCACCGGAGCCTCGCTTTCGATTTCAAAATGGCGGCAGCGTGAAATCAGCGTATAGACTGTAAAAAAAGATGGACGACGCCCCTTCGCTCTTTTCCATTGGAGAGAACTGAAGCCGCCAGTGTCCCGATATGGCGCTGACATATTGGAATTTGAGTTTGCGCAGTAGCGTTTTCGGGACCAGTCATGCGCAGTAGTGAGCAGGAAGTAAAGACGCGAAATCAAGGCCCCGCCCTGACTCTCGGTGAATCAATCGCAAGCACACGCCCCTGCACTTTTCTTAAGTGGCCTTTTTTCTGCTCCGTTCCTCTCTAATGATGTCTGCTGATTGCAGTACCTCGTTAAAATAAGGTAAATACAACTACTAACCACATAGTCAACATTATGAAAAAAAGTCCGTTGGTGCTTCAGTGACTACTTCGCACAGAGAACCTGTCAATCACAGCTGTCAATCATGATGTCACAGCACCGTTTTTATAGCATCAAATAACTAACTAAAAACAAACTTATTTTAAAAACAAACACTTGAAATTACATCAACGTGATAGAAACTACAGTAAATGACAGAAACCATCTTTAGAAAAAAGATATGTGAAGTGTAATTTAATTGTTTAGTTGGTCTTGCGTCCCGTTGAATAACACGGGGAGGCGGGGTTTATGACCTATACTAGGACCGGCCTCTGGGGGGCGATTGAGACGTTTTGGCTTCACTTTTGAGGGCTTGTGCGGCAGGCTTGGCGCTGTCTCACTGTGGTGGTTTGTTTACAGTGGTTGATACTGTTTGACGAGGGCAGATACAACCCAAACGACCTTGCGGCCATCGGGGGCCCCCTTCAGCTGGGGGCCCTAGGCAGCTGCCTACCTTGCCTACCCCATTGCGACGGCTCTGGGGGGCTACATAAGGTCTATACCTGCACTCTTATTGGTCAATCTTGGCCCCTCCTTTCCAGGGGCGGAGCTAGGGGGTGGCCAGGGGTGGCCACGGCCACCATGGAAATAATCGCGGCCACCCCACTGGCCACCCCGATCGTAATTAGGATATATTATAAATAATAATAATATTAATTTCGTAGAAATTGATCAAAAGGACCGCGATCGATCATGGCTAAACTATTACGTTCGGACTGCGAAACTATCGCGACAGTTTAATCATTAAACTATCGCGAGGCAAATGTGCTATCGCGAGAGCTTCGGTAGCGCGCGTTTCCAACACTCGACTGTGAAGAGAGGGGTGCAGCTTCGTTTTGGTGCCTGGATCAACTCGTGTTTGAGCACACAAACACATCTATTCAGGTGAGTTATTAATATCAGATAAATTATTATTTTAGTTCCTTTCAACTCTTTGTGTCAGTGAAGTTGTATCAAAGTGAACAGTTAGGAAGCAGTTGGCTTTATATTAGCTGACTTGACTTGAATGCTCAGAACTAACGTTATTTCCATGTTATCTCTGAATATATATAAGGACATTTATTAAGTTATGTTTTTATCATGAGACATTTAATGTGATTCAACATTCCAATATAATAATTACTAGCCTAGGTTTTAGGTCGATTTTATATACAGTATAACAAAAACATTCTAATCTTTGTTTTTTTCAAACATGATGTTAATGCTGAAATGTTTTGCTCAGGTGTATTTATGTGACAGTCAGTGAAATGTGTGGAAAATGAAAAGAAAGGCACCAGATATAGCATCCTTCTTCAGGAAGAGTAGCAAGAAGCAGCCAAATGACTCTAAGACACAGGAGAATAATAGGCAGGATGAAAGAGAGAAAGAACAGACTGACCCAGAGAGTGAGGGAGAAGAATCTCCAGAGAGCACAAGCCCAAGAGAAATGTTAGGTATACCTCCACTCACACACTTGAGGACTCTACTGGTATATATGTTTGAATACAACAAGTGATATAGAAATCAATAATATATAAAACTGTTTAAAGTGTATGAAAACCAACTGAGACTGATTTTTGTATTCTAGCACTTTCTCAGACAGTTCAGGAGACAAACTTTGAGAATGAAGAGGAGCCAACTACCAGTAACCACGCTGGCCCAATAGGACCTCCGGGTAAACTACAGTACCTATCACACATACCTTGATTATACAGGTGAAACTCGAAAAATTTGAATATTGTACAAATATTATAATTTTGATGATTATGGCTTACAGCTTATAAAAACCCCAAATTCAAAATATCATAAAATTAGAATAATATTACATGAAATCAATAAAAAAAGGATTTTAAATACAGAAATGTCGGCCCTCTGAAAAGTATAATCATGCATATGTGTATAGTTATATATACTAAATATATTAGTTTCACTTTTTAATTTGAATTACTGAAATACACACAACTTTTGCACAATATTCTAATTTTTCGAGTTTCATCTGTAAGTGTGAAAGTCTTATTTTCAGGTTTATTAAAGAAGCTCAGTCAAATGTTAGGTGTAAATGGTGTAAAAAAAAACCAGTAAAAAATAAATAAAATTCTTTGTCTTGTTCCCCCTCCCCTCCTCCTCCTCCACCTGTAAAATTATTTATATAGCTAATTTTTGTTCTGTCACCATTTCTTTATTGTTCTAGACATATCCACATCAAGAGCGGATGGTCCAGTCCAGCCACACCTTAAAGTATTTCCCAGGACTCTCCAGGGTGACAGACGAAGAAACTTTCAAGCCTCATGGTACAATATACATCCATGGATAGAATACTCCCAGTGCCAGGACTCCGTGTACTGTTTCGCTTGTAGAAACTTTGGCCTTCTAAACACAGATTCAGTCTTTACATCTGTTGTGGGATATAAGAATTGGAAAAAGGCAACATTTAGAGATGGTGGATTTGCTGGGCATGCAAAGTCTGAGGCACACATAAATGCAATGATGGCTTGGAAGGAATTTGAAAGAAGAAAAAAGACTGATTCTTCTTTAATGACTATTTTAAATAAAAAGCACAAAAAGCAAATAGAGGAAAATCGTACATACATAAAAACTGTAGCAGAAGTCTTGCTGTTAACTGCAACCCAGAATATATCCCAGAGGGGTCACAGGGAGACAGCTGATGCTAACAACAAGGGAAACTTTTTAGAAATATTAAATGTTATTGGCAACCATGACCCAACTGTTAAGAAGAAATTGGCGGGGCCTCAAAACGCAAAATACACAAGTCATCATATTCAAAATGAAATTTTGGACACATTGGCAGAAATGGTGCGTGTCTCCATCATAAATGAAGTCAAGGAAAGTGAGGTGTTTGCCATTATGGCTGATGAAACTAAAGATACCAAAAAAAAAGAACAGATCTCTTTGGTGCTAAGATACTACTACCAAGGAGCAGTTAAGGAAAGCTTCTTACATTTTGAAGCTGCAGAGCGCCTTGATGCTGCAGGACTGACCGAAAAAATTATCCATATCCTTGAAAGATATGGCTTAGATTACAGGAGTAACCTGGTTGGGCAAGCCTATGATGGTGCCTCCGTAATGAGTGGCAAGCACTCTGGCGTTCAGTCTCGTATTAAGGAGGTGGCAAAGCAGGCATTTTATGTACATTGCAATGCCCATTGCCTTAATTTGGTGTTAGTTGACACAGTGAAAGCGGTACCCCAAGCTGAATGTTTCTTTACAATTTTGCAGAGACTGTATTCATTCATGTCAGGCTCCTATGTTCATATCAAATGGCTTAACATACAGAAAGAAATGTATGATAGTGCACCCAGGGAGCTGAAAAAATTAAGTGACACAAGGTGGGCTTGTCAACATATGGCTTGCAATACTGTACTCAAACGATTACCTGCTGTAATTCGTGTGCTAGAGGAAATATCTGAAGAAAACAGTGGAGATAGAACCGTTGATGCACGTGGACTTCTTGCTCAAATGGACCTGGAATTCATTGGTCTTTTAGTGACCTTCACTGAGCTATTTGGTGACACAAGAAGTCTCTCTGATATTCTTCAATTACCATCTCTTGATTTGGGTTCAGCCCTGGATCTAATTCAAGCTCTTATGCATCGTTTTAATTGTTACAGGGATGAATCCTACTTTGAAGGACTCTGGAAAGATGTCTTAAACACTGCTGAACAATGCAACATTGAAACAGAGCCAGCTCCAAAAAGAAAGACTAAACAGAGCTCAAAGCTCCATGGATATGTTACAATGTCCCAACTAGCTGGCCGTTCTGAAAGTACTAAAGACACTTTTCGGACCAGTATATTCTACCCCGTGCTTGACAAGATGCTGAGTGAGTTAAACAGACGATTCTCAAAACCAAACTGTGAAATCATGATGGGAATCCAAGCTCTGAACCCAACTAGTGCAACATTTTGCCATGAGAAAGAACTTTTTCCATTTGCCTCTATCTACTCATGCAACATAGATGACCTAAGACATGAACTTCACCAAATGAAAAGAATTCTGGAGAGGAAAGTGCAAGCTGGCATACAGAAGCCCACTACTGTTGTAGAGTTGACTGTGCTCATTGAGCCATTTAAAGAGGTATTCCACGAGCTCTTTAGATTGTGCAAAATTGCAGTTGCCATTCCTGTGAGTACAGCTGCATGTGAACGCAGCTTCTCTACTCTCAAACTCATAAAGAGTTACCTGCGCTCAACCATGCATGATGATAGACTGAGCAATCTAGGTGTCTTAAGTGTGGAGTCCACAAGAGCCAAGTCTCTGAACCTTGATGAATTTGTGAATTACTTTGCTTTAAACCACAATAACCGTAGAATCCAACTAATGTAGGTTGTTTGTACTGTCATGTAATTTGGAAACAGCTTGTAAGTTTGCTGAGTTTTCATAGTTTGCACATACATAATTGACATGTACATAATCTTTTTAATAAAGATATTGATTGCTATTTGTTAAATAGGTTTGGTCAGCCTTTTGGCTGTTGTAATTGTGCTAAATAAAAAATAAAAAAATAAATAAAGTGATCTTGAACATGATTTTCTGGTCCTGTTTAAACTGTTTTTTTTTTTTTACATTGGGAATATGTATTCTGTTTTCAAAGTGAATTTCCTAAGTTTTATTTGATTAAATAACTTGAGGGTGAGTAAAATTATGACACAGTTATTTGAACTTTAATAAAAATGTCATTGTAGGCTAGCTATTGTACATTATACATCATTGTGATTTTGAGCACCTACAATACTTTAAAAATTATTTTAAGGTTGGATGAGTGCCATGTTTGTTGGCAAAATTATGTTTTTTGTGCCACCCCAGAGTAAATGCTGGCCCCTGCCCGGCCACCCCTATGAAAAATTCCTGGCTCCGCCACTGCTCCTTTCCCCTTTTAGACAGTATGTTTGAGAAAGGAGTGAGACAAAATCATGTTATCTATCTTTTTTAGTCATGTATCGGCTTCACCCACAACTGCACTGTAATTTTAGATTTGTTCATTAAGAATATTTCTTTATTCTTGTACTTGTTGGATAATCAGTCTAATTAATATTTTTTTTATTATTTAGGAGTAGTCCATATATATGGTTTACTGAGTGTGGTGTGGAAGACCGGACCTGAAACCTACTGAACGCCTTTACAAAGCTAGACTCCTTTCTAAATGTCCTTGCCTGACCTCACTGATGCTCTTTCTTGTGTCTGAATAGGAGAGAATCCCTGCATCCATGTCGTGAAATCTATAGTTGAAAACCCAATGCTGATTGTTTTGAAATTTGGATGTTGTTGAGGTGTCCACACATTCTTATAGCCATGTACAATATTACAGTGGTTCTAAACCTTTTTGACTCCAAGGCCCCGCATTGTCCTTGACAATATTTGAAGGCCTGATTCCACTCTTAAAAATAAAGGCTCCTTATTGGCATTGATGGTTCGAACCTGTGGTCTCTGTCAGGAGTTAGTAAGCAGCAATAAAGCACACAAGACAAGAGTAGCGAACTGCATCCATCTTTTTCACTCTTTCATTCCTGTCCTCCACACATTATGTCATTACACAACACTTCCTTACAACACTTCCAAAATAGTAGTCCCAACACAATTCAACCCACAAACACAACAGAAACTTTAATATCCATGGATCCTTTTCCATTACACAAAATGTTCTTTATAGTCGAAAAAAGTGAATCAGATTATAAAAATGTACTTCACACTAAAAAAGAAGGTCCTTTTAAAGGTAGCCATTTTTTTCATAAACACTTTTTGTTATTCTGGTTGCAATCAACAATAGAAGTGGTCTAAGTATTAAAATACATATAATCTGTGGAAGTCTCAGGACCAAAAACATTTCGTCCAGGCCTATTTCACAAAAATGGCGACCGAGACCGGAAGTAGGGTAGTGATACTTCCATTTGCGCCGCCGCCCGCTACGATCGCCATTTATTCTCAAAATGGACTGTGAACAGCTTGTTTTCTCTCAGTCATTAATTTGAATAGCAGATGTTGTCCGTTTTGTTGATAGTTTCAGGGAGCTGTGAAAAGATCGAAATTGGACAAAAGTTACAAATTGAAAAAAGTTTGCTTACATTAAAAAAAAAATGCTTGATGACTAAGCTCACACTTACTATAGCTAAACAAAATAAATAAAAAAATTGAAATGATGTCTGATTGTAGGCTATGTGTGAAATCTAGTGGCTTTTGTTGAAATTTCATGTTATTAAAGGTTCTTTAAGCGATCCTGGGTGACGTCACTTCTTGTTGACGTTCGAACTATTGTCAAACCAAACGGAGGCTAGCTAGACCCTCCCTCCTCCTCATCTGCACACTAACCCCCCAAACCACACCCCCAAACCCTTCTTGTCGGTCATTGGCTGGAACAGTTTGTTATGTTTCGTGGAGCGGGTCGCCGCAGTTTGTTTGTGTTGCTGTTTGTGGAGCCTGGGCTGTCTACAGAGATCACGTTTCTTTATAGTGTGTTCAGGGGACAGGCAGCCAGCGGATAGTGAGGAGATGTTTGCTGTATGTGACAAAAAATGTTTTGGCCTAAAAAACGCGTGACATCGCTTAGAGCACCTTTAAGTGTTAGTTAGTTGTCCAGGAGATTGCAGCAATCTTCCACTAGATTACGGCTCATTTTTCATGTTACTACCATGAATGAAACTAAGAATTGTATGTCTTTACAGTGAATTTGACCTAATGTTGCTAGTTGGGCTAATAGTGAAATTAAGGCAAATAATTAAAAAAATGGTTAGACTAAAAACATTAATGAAGTGAGTTATATTACATGTTTTAAAAAATCATGATGTTACAAAATCACATTTTACTGTCTGGGGTCCCCTTATGAAAAGAAAATATATTTGCCTGTATATGAATGATTAATATATTAAGTGGTTTAACAGTATATTTGAAAATATACAGAATAATATATTGTGTTAATATATTACAATATATTGAATAATACATAAGAAATTGCCACTTTTCATATATTTAAAAATGTGAGACACTATATTTACTAATATATCATAATGTATGTAATTTTATCTATATGCGGTCAGATATGGTTGCAGGTCAAATATATTGCAGATATATTTACTCATGCAGCATAAACACACATAGAGAAATATATAATGTAATATATTTCCTTATTATTTACATTATAAATGTTTCATATTTTCAAAGTAGTTATCAAAAACACAAGCACACCTGCATGTACTAAAGTATTTAGCCAAGAGACTATCACTGTGCTGAGGAGTGCAGCCATTACTTTCAAAATATAATAATTATAGTCTTATTGTATTCGACCAATCGTCAACCTTACATATATTCACATTTAAATGGGAACATGTATGTGCAATATATGTACACAATAAAGGATAAAATTGCATTACTTTACCAGACAGCACATTTGAGTACATTAGGAAACAAAAAAATGTTGCAGCTGCCCTTGCTTGCACAAGCAAACAGCAGGCCTGGCAAAGGCCCCGCGGTAAAATGAAAAAAAGGAAAGAAAGTTACAGAAAACAACTTCTACAAACAATTTTAATTTGCCAACAGTAAATAATAATAAATAAAAGTGCATGACGTGCAAATCAGATAACAATCAAGTGCAATATAAACATGTTTTGTCAGGGCATCACACCCGATCTGCTTCCTCCTTCACCACAGACACGTCTTTTTGCCGTCTGTGTCTGGCATGATTTAACTTCTCCCCACTTGTTCCATGAAAACCTGCAAAACACGGCCTGCGATGTAAGATATCTATGACCGGACTCTCGTACGCGGACTTCATCCTCCGTGAAGTGCTTAGCACACAAAAAAGTGCCCTTCTTCTCTTCGTATAGCCCAAATCCAACGCTTTTTCAACATTTCGCCGCAAGGAAAGCTGTGAAATGATAAATAGGGTTGTTTCTTTTTTTCGTTGAAACATAAAAAGGTACGCAACAGGACTGACCACTTTTAGTCTCTGCATTTGTTCTCCGACTGCTACTGCTAGCTCGCTCATACCGGAAAAGAGTTTAGCCTACTTCCTTTCTCGGCGGCCATTTTTGTGAAATAGGCCTATCATTGCTTTCGTCCTACTTGCCTGTCAACATATTTATTCGCGAAATATGTTCAGTAGTTCTACCTGCTCGCACAGACATCACACTTCAGTAGTTCTACAGGCTAGCCTATGTAGAGTTGTATACACAGAGCGCCGCAAACAAACAGCAGCCGCTTTTTACAGTTCCTCCTGAACCAAAACAACAAGTTTAGTTCACATATAGCGGCTTTTGTGCTCAGGTTCGTTATTTCAAATGTAGGTGCGCGGCAAGCACATTCATAATGCAAGCTATGCGCGTCGCGCTCGTTTTTCCAGGCGCGCCTATGCCGCTGCGAGATGAAAACATCTCAACTTTTCAGAATGCCGCTAGCGCACCACAGTTCATGTGACAAAAACCAACCGATCAGCTTCGGCCTTTCCGTAACAACATCGAAAGCTCGACCGAACAGCTGATCATAGCTGTACAGGGTGGGTTTTTATTTCTCATCTCCATAAATATATCTAGTAGAAAAGCTAATGCAAGGGCTAGATATCAATTAATCCTTGGCTGATACTTCCTCATCATCATGGAGAGCGCAGTTCATGGTTGCTGCATAGCAACGACAGACGCTACGGGAGCGCAAGAGCTTGTGGAAAGAAGGAGAAAGTGCTTTCCACACGTTTTTACACGTGATATGTGAACAGCCCCTTATGCTGCTTGCTTATGGTTCACACCATGTCGTAACCGTAATTTAGAGACGGCAACCTGTGACGTTCTACCTGGAGCTGTTTAGGTCCTCAGACTCGGATTTATGCGTTTCTATGTCAACAATATGAACACCGAAATGGATCCGCAGCAATCAGGTGGTACAAGTTAGAGCTCTGTAAGTTGTTTACATTCATTATTATTGTAATGTCATTTGCAAGACATGGAGAGGGAATGAGAGGGTCTGTTGGGATACCAGTGCTGCTGAACCACACACAGAGCTCATCATGTCCAAGCTGAAGGCTCTGCAACCAAAACAAGGTGAAGGGGAAAGGATCAGCAAGGAAATAAATCAAGAAAGCAAGCCTTGGCACTGGCTTTCTTACAGAAAAGTGAGTGAGATGTTTGACAGAGGAGAATCCAATAAGAGTGCTGTTGGCTGAGCATTTCAATTACCCAGTGGGGAAGCAAGCAGACATGGGGAGGTATCAGATGGTGGTTTGACATGCTGTTGGTGGACAGGTCTCAGCAGCTGCCCACTCCTGCAGCCCTCAGGGCAGCTATCACTGTAAACATACTGCCATAACAATGGACACCACCAATGCAGGCATGGCAAGAGCAGCTTACTAAAAAGTTATTTGCAGCCCGTTTGCCTGTGCTCCTACACACCCACATTCGCTAGCTAAAGCTGAGGGATGCCGACATTTTTAGTAGTTTGATGGGAGTTTTTTTTAAAAGACGATATTACTTCTTGGCGTCCATGTGTAATGGTTTTCAAACATTAGCATAAGCTGATGTTACACATTATTGTCAGGGGGCTGTGAGCAAGTCTGTTCAGCATTAATACTTAATGTACCCCACAGCACCTAATGCAAAAAACAAACAATCAATTTGATTATGCTGTGTTTACTTTTAAATAACATGCTGAGCGCTTCCATGGAGGACTGCCATAAGCCACCTGCACTGCTAAAGGTCACAGACGGGAATTGGCTCTACACCCTGACAATAAGACGATGAGCAATGGTGATGACAAGAGCTTTTTTCCCTTGCTATCTTTTCTTCATTTTCGAATAACCAGATTGCACGCTGCAAAATGCACTTTGACCAAGGCCCGACAAAGGGTACGAACCAGATTGTTAAATGCTAACCCCGCACTGATTAGATTTTTCATTATTTTGAGATTTTCTTGGAGTAGGTCAAAGAACGTTTGTTATGGAGGTCTGGGGTCTCATTTATAAAACTGTGCGTACTAGGATCCTTACTAAAAGTGTACGTGCGCCCGAAAGCCAATAATGGCGTAGCTACGCAAACAAAAAAACAAGACAAAAAAAACATTTAGACTTATAAAACCGTGCGTAAGACAGAACCTGCGCAGCATTCACTTTATAAATAACCATGTGATAACATGTTTAAAGGCACAATATGTAGGTTTTTTTCACCACAAGAGGGCGCAGTTTCCAACAATAACAAAGGCGTAGTTTTATGACGCAGTGATGAGCTGAATGATGGATCTAATAATGTATGTTTATGGATGAGTGCAAACATTCATGTTTTTTAACATTACAGTGGTATGAAGCAGGTCGCGATTGCTAAAGAGACAGATATCACACGCGAGTCCCGCGGATATAAAGGAATAAGGACATTTAATTCTACCGAAATACCCGCAAGTGCTGGATTACTCACAAATTAAACTTGTGAGCTAACGCAGCGCTGCTTCACTTGGTCTAACGTTACACTATCACACTAAAAGGCATTTAAATGTGTGTTGAAAGTTATAATGTTATACTACGTGTTAGTTCGTTTGCTATACGAAACTAGCAGTAAGCTAGATCAACATTAGAATAATATACTGACCATATTCTCACATTTCATCATGTTGAGCTAACGTTAATAACATTGATTTGTTTTATGTACATTTGCTCACCTGTCTAATAAAGCTGTCAAGTCGTGACTCGTGAAGCTCTGTCAAGTCCAAGTTAGTCGCGGACGTGGAGCTCTCGGCATCTCAAAAACGCCACGCTGATATTGATCCTCATTTTAGTTCTCCTTGTTTGTCCCAAAGTCTGCTTGCCATGGTCTATGTTTGAAAGAAACAAGAACTGCGTGCCGCTAAAAGTTACGCACTACGCAGTTGTCCCTTACTGTCTATGAGTTGTCCACGTCTGTCGCCATGGTTACGTCATGGCTGTGGCAGTATGAACGGAAACCGAGGATAGCGCGGATATTGCGTCATTGACAGGCGACATTTCTTTCCGGGACGGCCACTTATTTAAAATTGGAATTTCTCTAAAATAAAAAATCTTTGGAGACTTTTGGGATATTGTAAGTACACAACTGCAGGAAATATATCACACTGTGCAAGTGATTTTTGGATATTTTATTACAAAATTCTTACATATTGTTCCTTTAACGGTACAAGACATTAGCAAAATATGAAATACGGGTAGTATAGTTTAGTAGCCTATCCTTGCCTTGTTTTTGAATAAATAAATCAAATAGGCCTAGTGTAAAATACATTTCAGAGAAAGTTTTTCTCAATCTTTTCCACTGGCCAAATAGTATTTTTAATTGATTTATATTTTTAATGGAAACATAGACCTTGTTGTGCATTATTTGCACAAAACTATTTCCTCAGACAATCTGCTATTATCATAAGCAATTATCTCTGTAGTTGTTAAAACATTAAAACACAGCATGCCAGAGGAAAAGTGTTCAAAAGCATTGCATCCACAACAAATATTTCTATTTATTGAATGTGATAAATTTTGTAACTTCTCAGTGACGTCATGGCATATTTAATCTAAATGTTTATATCAGAAGTAAAACATAGTTTAAATCATTCTTTTATTTATTTAAAATGTTATTGTGAACATGCACTGTATTTATGATTAGGACTCATAATGAATATGTACGGTTTTACTTCATCTGCCGTTAGGCTATATGCGTCAATTTCACTAAACGGCCCAATGCGCTCGCTGGCGCGGACAGTTAAGAAGGGATGGATATTTGGGTAACACTTTACAATACGGGCGCACTAATAAGCATTAATTCATGCTTAACTAATGCACAGATAATACTGATTTAATGTGTAACTAATGATTATCTAAGCTATTAATTAATGATTACCACATTAGAAACTAATTAAGAGTCTGTATGGTTAATGTATTACATGAATTGTTATTAATTAAATATGTAATTGTGAATTAATTCCCTAATAACTAATTTGTTTAACTAATAGTGTTAATTAATATATTAATTACCAGAATGAGCCAAAGCCTTGTATTTCAACTTCCAGATAATACAGGTACACTAATATGCATTAATACATGATTAATTACTTCATTGTTAGTGCAAATTCATGTGTAAATTACTACAAATACTAAATGACTAGTTAATGATGTGCCTCAACAAGTAAAGTCATAACATAATGATACCTTTGCAAATCATTAGCTAATGATTAATTAAAGCAACTGGAAGTTGAAGTGCATAGCGTTGACTAATTGTGGTAATTAACACATTAATTTACACTATTAGTTAATAAAATATGTTATTAAGGAATTAATACACAATGACACATTGAATTAATAGCAATTCATGTATTACTTAATCTATTAATCATATAGACTCTTTATTAGTTGCTGATGCAGTAATCATTAATTAATGGTTTAGTTCTTCATGAGTCATACATTAACTCATGATTATCTATGCATTAGTTAAACATGAATTAATGCATATTAGTGCACCCGTATTGTAAAGTGTTACCGATATTTGCTTCAAGTGATTGGTGAGTGAAATTATATTTGTATTATCTTTCTATATATAATTTTCTTTAGATTTTCTGTATAAAAGTGACCAAAAAGACATTTATCTCCAGCTCACCATCGGTGTCGCCAAACTGCTGCATCTCCAAAACGTTCGTATACGCATGGGTCAGAGTTTGCGTGCAGGTGCGCAAATTTTCCAGTCAAGTTTGTTTTTATAAATCACAACTTATGCGTCGGAAGTGGCGTATGCCTGGGCCTGTTTTGTGCGTACACAACGGTTATAAATGAGGCCCCAGGTGACTGGAAATCTTCACAGGCCACAGAAGGAATGGTGCTTTATATGTACTATTTCTTAAATATGTATGCATATGTGTGTATTTATACAAAATAATTATACACAGTACACACATATTGTGTAAACACAACATTTTATTTTGGATGCGATTAATCTGGATTAATCGTTTCCCAGCACTAATTCTAAGATATTAATTCTATCATACATTAATTCATCTTGAATTATTTGGGATATGTGATTTAGACTGAATTTCAACTGCTTCTTCGTCATGCAAACTCTCAATATTGTCGTTAGATTGCAAGTGCTGCCTGAAAGAGACTTTGTTGCCGCTCACAGTTGATCACAGTTCAAGGTGACGGGTTGAACTCATATAGCAGTGATGTACTGTAAATGTCCCTTTTCAGGAATGTCAGGGGTGATGTTTTATCTCCATATAAATGTGCTCTCTGAGTGCTTTTCAGAGGCTTGCCTTGCCTCCTTTTCTCAATAATTATGGTTCTGATGATGCATTCTCCACTACAAAATAATTGTGACTAAAGGCTGTTACCATCTAAAATCACATCTTCATAATCACACATTGGAGATAGTGTACAAACAGTGTATCTGGAGAATAAATGCTTCTTTTTCTTAAGTAGCCAAGATACTTATTGACGCTGATGGTGTGTGTTGATGAAGATGAAGGGGGAGGAAATGACAGGACAGCAAACAGATGTAGATGATCTGGCTGCTTTTGGGTCAGTTGTGGAATTAGATTTTTTACTAAGATCATCTGAGGCTACAATCCATTAAGGTTCAGGAGATTTTCTGTGAAGTCATGCATGTATTTACCATCTGCTGTGTAGCAAGGGCATCCTTCACAAGTGCTGCTTGGAATGTCTTGATTAAGTTCTTATCACCTTAAAATGCCTCTGTTGGTTAGTAAGTAATTATGATATAATCTAACATGGCTAAAATGTTTTTGATTAAAGAGCATGTATTTTTTAAAGAATGATGTGCACAGATAAATCATTTATTAAAAAAACAAAACACTAACATTCTTTTAAAAAATAAGAATTGTCCATTTTGATATCATGGTGACTTTAAATTCACCATGAAATCAACATTTATTATTTGTTTTATTTAGGCGCAATCTTATATTATTTTAAATCATTCTATTTTTAAAATCCATGTGCCCTCATGATCTTTAATCAAAGATTGAAATAACTTCCCCTCCCTCTTGCAGCGAAATCTCTTCTCTTCTCTGATGTGTTTAATGCCATGAGGGCGTGACAACCTGTCACTCACATGACATCACAATAGCGAACCACAACCATCCAATCAATTCCCAATGGACAAAATCAAGTCCCACCCTATTTTTCTCTTGTTCAAGAACCCGTTTCACTCGGATATAGGGCACAAAAGGGAAGGAAAAAAAGTAGTGCAACTTTCATTTCATGCCTACTTTAACTATGGGCACTTTTGGCCTTGAGAATTTTTAAATTAAACTCTTTTCATATTCTTCGAAGGTTTTTTTTTTTTTTTATGTGTACACTGACACTAAGACTAATTTCACAACTAGCATTTTACGTATAATATAACACTTTCAAATAATTTGACACATTGTCAGCTTGGCTGGAAATGATGCTCAATAAATATGCTGACATCAATAACATTAAACCTCATTGGTGCTCGTGCCATGGCGCCATGACTTTGTAACTTGACACGCATAAACTAATGAGGTTTGATGGTAGAAGACTTGAATAAAATGGATTTATGTACCTTTGTTTCCCTTAAAAAATAATAATTATAATCTAGATTCGAATGTCTCATTTTGTGTTCTGCAGAAAAAGGAAAATCATGAGGGTGACAACGATGACAGAATTAGCATTTTTGGGAGAATTATTTCTTTAAAACACAGGTGTTAACTAGAGCTGGTGACTCAAACAAGTCGTGCTCGCATTCGAGCAGCTCGCGCCGTTGCCATTATAATCAACAGCGCTGTCTACATTGGAAACGCACATTGCGATGGACTGTGCATTCGGTTGATAGATGCCTAATTTTAATTTTTGACGTCTTATTCAGGTACTCTAGCCACTATATTTTGCCATCTCTCATAAATAAAATGATTTTTAATTACATATAACACTACACCTGTATGAAAATATTTTTATGTAGGGGCTTAGTTTTAGTCTGGGCATGTTTAAAAAACGTTTGATTTTCCTTATTTTATCATCAACGGGAAAAACACATTTCTCAAGGACAACACAATCTCATGCAGTACAGTAAGAAGAGCAGTTTATTAGGTGTGAGGGAGCAATGAGTCACTCAACTCCTAAAAGGTCGGTCTATGCATCAGTACCTGTATTTATGTGCCTAGATTTAACATTCATGCTTGTAAACATTTGCATTTGGCTCCAGATGCAGAACAGTACATTGCCCAGGTCTGTACTAACTCATTTTTGCCACATAAGAAAAAACAATGAGAAAAAAAAAATGCGTTGGTCTCATCATGACATCAAAAAGTCTGAATTATGAGAAACATTTTATAGTTATGACATAAAAAGTCTAACAAAACAAAAAACTGGGATCTTGATTCCCAATGTGCACTAGTGATGTCTCTAATTGGATCTTAAACCCATTACAGTGTGGTATAATGTTAATGACATTCTTTTTTGAGAGCTCTCAAATCAAGATGGCTCAATCTTAATGAATTGACATTTTGCTGACCTTTTGTATTGTGTGATTAATAAAGAATATCTAAGTGCTTTTGTCGCTTTGAGTTGACCTTTTGTCATTTTAACATACTAAACAAAAAGTAAATCTTTTAAATGAATGCATACTGTAGCTAATATTACCCATGTTAAAGCTGATAATTATATTTTCATACATAAGTGTTAACTCATGCTTTTCAATGATATATGACAGATGCCGATTTTGATGTCATGTAAGTTTAATTAATGTAAGCGTCTCTAGAAAACAATTCTGCAGCTTAATTAGTAGCCTCCTCCTCCTCTCTCTGATTTGGTTCATTAACAGGATGAGCTGCGTTAGGTGTGTGTGTCCACAGATGTGTTTTGTGTTATTTTATGTGCATTTGTGTAGATGTTACTGTGAGCCTGAATCACAGTTTCATTTGTGGTTCAGTTTGTCACAATTTTACGGTGGCCGAGAGAGCCCAACGAGCTGCAACTGAAGAAAACACATGCAAATAGAAAAAAAAAAACGCATGCAAATAGAAAAAAACCCCCACATGCAAATAGAAAAAACATCCGCGAATTAAGAAAACATCTTCATCAGTTTCACAACACACGTGTGCTCCAAATACTCACAACACCACCAAATACAGAAACGCGCTGCAAAAGCTCACAACACAAATACAGAAACGCGCTGCAAATAACACAGACCACAACGGAAATGTTTCCAGGGGAACCAAATAAGTGACGAACCCGGCTGGGACGTGCGGACGTGCTGGTGCTTACAGTTTAAAATTCTACTTTTTTTTTTTTTTTTTTTTTTGCATACATACAGAGATAAAAAATTTTATGACATACAACTTGTATACAATGTACAAAATGTATTAACAATATTTTCAATGTCATCAGAATACAAATAAGAAAAGAACAATGAGCTGAAAACTAAAATAAATAAATAAAAAAGACAGAGAAGAAGAACATGAAGGAAATATATTTATCTATAGGCCTACATCAGTTACAGTTATATGAAATGTTAGGTAATGTAGGGTCCAAAGTTTTAAAGTTGAGACACACAGATATATAACGCATATTGTAAAAGCTTTTTTGTAAAGTAAAAATAAAAATTTATTTGCAACCGTTATGTTAACAGCATTATATTTTTGTAGTAAGAACAGCTCTTCAGCTGATGGACACCGTGCTGCGTTGTCATGGGAACATCCCAGGTGAAAATAATGAGGAAATTACATTGTCTTTTGTTGCACCTTCATCAAGTGCGTTTCACACGGCTACATAATGGCACACTATTTTATACTAGTCCCACTTTAAGGGCTCTGCCATCTGCCCTTCGAAGGGAGTAGAGCATAGGGAAGCTCACGAGCAATAAGCAGCACGTTGAGCTCTCTCGGCCACCGTACATTTTACTTCTTTTGAGAAATTTGTTGGAAGAAATTCATCTACAAACCCTTGGCAAGTTTTAATTTCATTTTTGGAACTTTTGTATGTGCCCAAACGTTTTGATTTAGCCAGTTGAAGGATATTATTGCTGATATTGGGTTGGTTATCTGGAAAAAGACAGCTGCTGGGGAAATCACAAAGGATATTAATGCCATGAATGAAATAATAATAATATCATACATATAAATACTTCATAATGAGTCTCTCCTTGGATTTTTTTGCTGACACAGCAATAATGGGAAGAGGTTTATTGCTCTCAGTTAAGAGATGAGGGCTATTGATATTGCATATCTCATGCTTGAAATGTCCCTGAAGGATTTCAGGAATGAGTTTTCCCTCAGCCTCAGGAAAGAATAGAGAAAATCCACTTTCTCAACCCAGTTTATGTTTCTTCCTCCTTATCATTTATTGAGAGAACCATCTTGATTGGTTGCTACCCACCATTCATTTATATGGTAGTTAAACAGGGCAATATACTTTCCAGATACTTTCCATACATTCCAAAACCTAGTGAACCTCTTACAGATGCAGCAACATAGTGTATTAAAGTTGCTTTAGACTCACATTTATGCCTCGTTTCCACCGAGCGGTACAGGACAATACAGTACAGTTCAGTACGATTCGGGGCGGTAAACTCTAATCCGGATTGCGTTTCCACCGCCAACAGTACCCTTCCTTGATGGGCGTGGTGTATGCCGGAAAGTAGCGATCAATGTCACTCTCGCACGAAGAAGAAAAAAACACAGTAAACAACAATGGAGGACATACAGAAGATCTTGTATTTGCTTCTCGGCATGTGGCTGTTTGTCACAAGAAGAAACGGTATGGTGTTACTGTAAACTGTTTTAAAAAATGGCCCCCTCATGTGTTGTTATTCCCCTTGTAGCAAAAACGATTCTGTCAACCAATCATCGTTCTGCAGTGAGTCTAGCTCCACCCTTTAGTACTGGACTACTGTGCTAGGTACTCCAACGGGTCCCAAAAAGTGGTACGGTACAGTTCGGAATTAGGGTACCATTCACAACTTCTGACAATGGAAACGGCAAAAACTGTACTGTACCATACAGCTCGGAGGAAACGAGGCATATACATCATGTGTGCCTTTCTGTTTATGTAAATGTTGTATTGGACGTTTTATGGCAGTATATTGTGTTCCACTTGCCTGGTCAGAATCCTTAAAGTCACTTGCACTACTCATGCTAAAATAGTTTCACTCTCAGAAGTTATTACAGTAAGTGGCTGGTACTTTTGTGTACTCAAAATCCAAGCCAACCTTTCCATATTTCATTTGAACTAAAGGCCATATGTTTGAAGTCCTGATAAAGTCCTCAGCGTATTGTTT
The DNA here is from genome assembly GCF_029890125.1 of Rhinichthys klamathensis goyatoka. Taxonomy (NCBI): domain Eukaryota; kingdom Metazoa; phylum Chordata; class Actinopteri; order Cypriniformes; family Leuciscidae; genus Rhinichthys; species Rhinichthys klamathensis. Next base: position 4,372,869 of record NW_026606572.1, on the reverse strand, counting down.
TGGAGGGTTATAAACACTGAATAACCAAGCAACTTCCATATGCTAATTGAAACTGACCTCAGAACCTTTTTCTGTCCGCCAAATCAATGACCCTATGAGACTCAAAATGCTAATATAAACAAATCAATATCCATCTAATTTATTCAGGTGATTAGACTTAGAAAGGATTTTGTTACAGCCACTGCTGCCAAAATCCAGCCTCTGCTGCGTATTCCTCTAGTATCACCCGTAACATTATTTGAACGACGTCCAAGTAAGCCATTTTCGCCTATTTGTTCCCCTCACCCCCACCACCAACTTTTAATTTTCTCATTCAAGCTGTACAAGTGGCAGTGACTGATCTGCTACAAATACATATTCATTATTTCAATTGATCCGCAAGCTTAAGTTGTCTCTGAGGAGAGGTTGTATGAGTGAGGTGATGTCATGGAGAGATTGTTAGCTCCGTTTTCCCAGTGCTGCTCAAATGGAAAACGTTTGCTTAAGGATGAGTTAATGGGAATGTTTTGTCTCTCCACTGCCTTAAAGATAGACAATATTTCAATGTAAACAGGTTTGCCAACTCCTAATCATGACAGAGTAGAATTTGTTTTCAAAAGCTTTTACCCTTTAATTACATTAGAAGCTTTGCTGCAGGGGTTGATCCTGGAACAGTTGAGGAATTCTGCCTGTGGCTTAGTCAGCACTTTGAATGGGAATAATACCAAGCCACTTAAAGCTATTAAGTCTGCCAGCGAAACCACATCTGCAGTGTGGATAAACCTTGGCTTCTTGGCTGCGAAATCAAGCGTTGCATTAAGTGTGGGACTTATCAAGCCTTTTAAAATATTACAGTGGGTGTATTAGCCTCATCTGCTATTGATAGGGTGCCTATACCCACTGACTGAATGAAAGTGTGGAGTCAACACATTGCTGGGCTTCTCTAGGATGAGGGCCTTGCCCTTCACATCACCCTGACCTAGCTAACCGCTGTGCTTCAGTTAATGACTCTAGCCTGAGTTGTGCTATTCCAGCCCCTGCTGTTTAGAGGACAGCTGCTGCTAGCATACATGCTACATTCATATGTGGAAAGGAGGAAGTGGGTCCCTCTGTGGGCAATTTGATGGTGTGCTGAAGAAGTATTTTCATCTTAATGCACTATGGGAGTTGACATTTAAGAGCACAATTTATTAAAGAGTCAGTATTATGGTTTGACCTACTTCTGTGTGAATCAGTTGTGTTTATGAAATGAGAGCTTCTTAATTTTACAGTGCCTCTACAATGATGAATTTCTTTATTACTGATGTAGATTTATGTTTTGAGTGTTTGTGGGTTGAGATTTAATTCAGATGTATAGGGAATAGGGTGATGTATAGTGCGGCTGGGAGAATGATGTGTTTATTTCTGTGATTCTTACTGTAGTGACTTGCTTGACTTCTAGTTAATCTCTGACCACTGCTCGTCACCCACTGCTGCTCTTTACTGTGACCACTGTGCTGCAAAGAGCCTCTAAAATGTCTCTCTTGTCCAGGTTGAGACAATCAGCGGGATTACAGAGTACTGGTGAAGTAAGTGGAGGGCCTAAATAATAATAAAAAAACCAGTATATAATAAAATACTTGTTATTTGTGATACACTTTTTTTTTTTCTTTTTTTTTTTTTGTCTAGAAAGGGCCTAATCTCAGCTAGCAAAAATGTAATCTGGGAATTGCAAAAGATAAATGGGCTTTAGGGCATTGTGGTTACCTAGATAATAGGGGTGGGAATCTTTGGTCACCTCACGATCCGATCCGATTCCGATTCTGGGAGTCACGATCCGATTCCAGAACGATTCTTTATCTACCTCCAACCCCCCGCCCCCCCCCCCCCCCCCTTATTAATTCATTAGTTTACATAAGTAATTAAGTACTTTTTAAAAAATAATTACAAATTTACAAATTACAAACAGTTGTATGTTAAGAATTTTAAGACATAACTGGCTGTGTTTACGTTAATTTTGCACAAGTAGGCTACATTAAACCACTACACGGAGTCGCGGAGTCGCACAGCCGCATGCGCGAGCAGTCTCACAAACAAAGCGCGCGTCAGCATTTGAAATTGAAAGCAGCCTTCTGTTAGTGAGGTTCATATTTTAAATACTAAGTCCACTGCATTCCAAACCACATAAATGATGACTTCGTAGAGCATTTGTAAGGAAAATACAGACGGGCGAGACAGCACACTTCAAGTGTAACATCAAAGAAAGCGCGCGTCTCTCACAGCGTATCCTGTGCAATGAAGCCTGTGAATGTCCTTGTAATTCGCTTCAACCTTTCCGAACTTTATGAAAGATTATTTACGGAAGGTTCGAGTGGTGTATGTGTGTGAGGAATTGGAAGCAAGCAGAATACGGGTGTTTCTAAAGCAAACTCAACGTCATCGCACATCTGGTTAAAAACTAAGCTCAGAATCGATTCTGGAATTCTCAGAATCGATCCAGAATCGTTGGAGAGAGAATCGCGATGCATCGATGGATCGATTTTTTCTCCCACCCCTACTAGATAAGGCAGGTACTGTAGACAAGTTCAACTGATCATGTGATCTCAACATGGCTGCCCCCATGAGGCAAACCGCTTCATGTAAAATAAATCAGCTTTTATTAGACTGCTGGAATGAGTGAATACTTTCTCATGTACAGTAAAATGTATATCATTTTAAACATTTGTGAAGTAGTTTCTTTAAAAAAAAAAACTTAACTATCTTATTAAACTTTTATGAAATTCATTTTAAAATTATGATTTTCAGACCTAAAAAATCATGGAAATGAATCCAAAAAATAGTGAAAAATTATATTTGTCAATATAAATCATAAGAATATATTTGTATATATTTAATTTTAAGTGCTACATACAATGCAACAAATCTGAGCAAAGCAACAACAATGATGTTGCCTAAAAAAGTATAATAAATTAAAATTATAGAACAGAAACACATAGCTTAAATGTTGAATGAAGAATTTGGGAATGTGCTTTTTAATGTGGGGATTTGTCTTCCCATTGACGTCCATTCATACGAATGCAAGTGCGGGTGAGTGGAAATGCAAGTTAATGCAAAAACGTTTCACATTTTGCTACGCTCCAAAGTTTAAGTTTCGTGAACTCTGACCTGCAAATTTGTATTATTTGAAGACATGTGGCCAAAACTATCACGGCATGACCTCTTAGTTTTCATCTTCCGTCGTAATATAACATAATAATGTGACAAAATCCCAAACAAGTTGTTTTCGGACTAAAGGCCCTTGCACACTGAGTTCACGTCCGAAATTTTCGCACGTTAAAAAATAAATACGACCTCACGCTTGCACACTGCCTCCGAAACTTTCGTCCGTCATTAAAAAATTCAGATCGGGTTCGATTTTCTGTGTTTTTCGCATCCGTAGCAAGCAGTGTGAATGGTTTTTTGACAATTCAGAGCCACTGAATCACAAATACGAAAAAACGCATACGAAAATTTCGGACTCAGTGTGCAAGGACCTTAACAAGGTAGTTTTGAGTTCTGAAAACATGCAGGATGTTTTTATAGTACAATGACCTTTTATATGTCAAAAGATCAAGAAAAAAATTCTCAATTTATGACCCCTTTAAAAGAACACAAAATTTAAAGTTGTGTATTTTTATATTTTATATAATATATTTTAATTATTTAATATACAAATATGGAAGGAGCGGGGCATCTGTAGAACTTTGTGAATGATGGGGGTCTGCAGAAATCTGCAGAGCTTGAAATTGTATATGCTGAAATACAACTATAATATAATTATAGAATCACAAGAATCACAAGACAAAATACATCTGGCTCACACTGCTATCCTCATGTAATGCACTGTGGACGAGTATATTATCAGCTGCAAGTCTTTGAACATTACTGTTCCGTATTGCATTTTTTCTCACATAAATGCAATCTGCATCTCTGTTTTTACTTGTCTGTGTGCTAAAATAACTGTTGCATGTGTGGGGGTGGGGGGTTGGGCTCCACGGGGAGACTATATGTGTTGCATTGAACAGTGCCTTTGGCAAGAGATGACAGAAACTGTAATTATTCTCACTAGAATTAGCATAAATGTATTAGTATATGTTGATGTGCCCATTAGCTATTTTTTGCTACAATGTATGGCCTTCAAAGCAAATCAATAAAATATGGTCAAGGATTTGTGTTTTGGTACGCAAACACAGGGAATTAGATAGTCTCACTAAAGGACTACCGCGAGCAAATACTCCAAAATGGCAGAACATAACGGCGGAGGGAGAGATTATGACATAAATGTCTTCATTCAACTAATTACAGGCTGTTTAAAATTGTGTAATTGAATTAATTCAGTCTCTATTTTCAAGCAGTCTTTTGTGTGTATCTGCTAAAGAACTAGTGGAATGGAAATAGTCTCTCATTGCCCACAAAGGTATGAGGGTGGCCTATGGTGACAATTTATCAATATTAAATCAACCAAATTAACCAGAATCCTTGAAAAACTGGATCGTTTCTCATCATTAAATGAACAGAGAGGGTATATTCAGATGTCTAAATGAAAATTAATGACTGCACTTGCAGTTACATGCCTGTCAGGTCCTAATAGATCTTCTAAATCAGCACTGACTACAATGTCGGGAGGTCTGAACACCTCCTCTCGTCCTAATGTCTCTTAAGTTTCCTGTGGATCAGACTGTGCTTCTCTTCTACAGGCAAATATTTGATCACATGTTACCATGAAGGTGACATTCTTACTCTCTCCTTTTGTCTTTACCAAGGGAAATTTCCATATTATCGTCACGCTTAAGATCTGCTTAAGATAAAGATCAGATTTGGCTTATATTTCTCTGCACTATTTAATGGCTCTGATGAAATGATACGGTATCTTCCATCTCACTCAGACAGCGTGGTAATGCTCGACCCTGATGTTGTTTTCACATACACACTTGGCTCTTTAAAATCTGTGGTTAAGACTTTATCTCTTCATACAATAACTTGACAACGGGGTATGTTCTGAACTTCTAAAGACTAATAGCTTGTTTGTTGCAATTTGTCATTATCTACACTGGGGCAAGGGTGCACCCTCTCATGATGATATTTGCCCTGTTTTAGTGGTTGTTTCAATGCTGCCAAATAAATGGAGCACCCCCTCACGGCGTTATGAGCCAATTATGTTACGGTAAAATTGGCCTGTTTAGAGCGATTTCTACGGTACTGTATAGAAGCTGCTTAGCAGCCAATATACCATGTGTTTACATAGATTTTTTTTATGTCACACAGAGGTGGATTAAATGTATTTACATAGAGATTCTCAATCATGTCAAACAATGTATCACATACTGAAATAATGATTTTATACACATTTTTAAGTGTTTTTATTTGAGGAGAAAGAAAACAACATAAACAAACATTTCCAAATTTCAATTTTCTTTAAATATAAATTACATGGTGAAGGAAAAATATGAAATGGGAGAAAAATAAAATTATATATATTTATATAATGTATTTAGTTCTCTCACAAAAGTTTTGCGTTCTCCATCAATAAACTTTGCGTTAATTTGCAAAGATCTTTGAGAGTGAATGCAATGTGTCTTGGGGGAATGCGAAACTATTAAAATTTGTCCTCCCATCACCATGTCCCTAGGGTTTCTCTTGCCCCTCAAGTGACCCACAACAAAAACAAACAAATATACATGCAATAAGGGATGCAATTGTTATAAACTACTTTTGACTGGCTCATCTCTGATGATTGTGCCAATGCATTTTATATACAGTGATTAAAAAAACTGTTAAAATTAAATATATTATATTTGTTTGATATTGACAGCTGTTTGTGGGATTATTTCATTGCATTAAAATCTCTCTCTCTTTTTTTTACGTTACTGTACTGAAAGGCTAGCTGAAAAGCCTAACTAATGTCTACTTTACTTTATTACTTTAACGGTTAAACTAATCAAGAGAAAAATAAAAATAGATGTGTGTATATTACATGATACAAATGCAGTATTTTGTTTTTACCAGTTTTAAAGTTTTATTACATATTTGTTCCTGAAATCCACCCTTATTCTGGGATCAGGATAATCCAGATTTTTTGGATCAAAGGTATCCCAATCTTACTAAAAAGTTTTGAACAACACACATTGACGATTTCATCCAGATCAAAACCAAGATTGGATTTTGTGATCTAATCTGATTTCAGAATCCTTTTTTCCCCTTCGAACAGCTGGGCCCTGCTTTTTTCTATGTACATCACAGTTCAATGTTCTGATTAGTATTGATCGGTGAACCTGTTAAATCCCACCAGATTTATACTTACTACATTAATCTAAAAAGATGAACGGAAAATATTACACATCAGAAAAGTTTAAATAAAGAGAAAAGTATTTAAAAGGGGATTTAATTGCCACAAATGTCATCACTGTCTGACTCCATTAGCAATACTTTTTCATTCCCAGTTCAAAATTGTGCATGAAGTTACCACTTGAGGGCCTATCTCATGGTTCTCAGCAGGGTTGTGTGCCATTCATTCACAACTGCATTGAAAATGCCTTTTAAATTCCAATTTAGTTCCAGTTTGAGGTTTTGAAAGAAGTTTAAAAGAACTGTGAAATCTGTAGGTATAGTGTAGGCCTCATGGACAGAACGATGGATGGATACAGTATATAGATGAATATAGATGGAGATGGATACATTATATAGATGGATATAGATGGAGATGGATCCAGTAAATAGATGGATATGGATGGATGGATGGATGGATACATATAGATGAATATAGATGGAGATGGATACAGTATAGATGGATGGATACAGTATATAGATGGATATAGATGGAGATGGATGGATGGATACAGTATATAGATGGATATAGATTGAGATGGATGGATAAAGTATATAGATGGAAGGATGGATGGATACAGTATATAGATGGATATGGATGGATGGATGGATACAGTATATAGATGGATATAGATGGATAGATTGATACAGTATATAGATGGATATGGATTGATACAGTTTATAGATGGGGATGGATGGATGGATGGATGGATGGATACAGTATATAGATGGATATGGATGGATACAGTATATAGATGGGGTTGGTTGGATGGATGGATGGATGGATGGATGGATATATGGATATAGAGGGATATATATAAAGGGATGGGTGGATATATAGATACACACACACACACACACACACACACATATATATATATATATATATATATAGAGAGAGAGAGAGAGATAGATATATATAGATATTGATGGATAGATGGATACCCTGGAAAAAAAAAGTTGCTGCCTTAAATTTTTAAGTACATTCAACTTGGATGTTTAAATCATGTCAACTTAAAATTACATTAAACTGACTTAAAAAAATTAGTTTAATCTTGTATAACTTTTCTTAACTTATTTTGACGAGTTAAAGCAATGTAAAAACTTATGTTGTCATAACTTATTGATCATATCATTTTTTACAGTGTAGAGACAGACAGATAGATCGAGCTAGATTCCAATTCAATTTCCTGTGAGGTACAACAATTATATTTCAAATTCACACTCATGAATTGAAAGGGAGCTAATTCTTCCATTCTCAATTTTGCCTAACCCTGGTTCACAGGGGGCCCTTAAGATTAGGTGGTACACCACTGACACTGCTATCAAACGCTCCAATGAATGAATTAGATATTCTTTTATACCTGCAGCAAGTCTTAATTAACAAAGGCAAAACCTGCTGATTTATATCAGTTATCATACTGATGATCTGCTTTAATGATGGGTAATGTCTATTTCAATCACAGCACTTTCCACCCTTGTGTTTCTCTTTTTATGTTTTTAATTGAAATCATGCCCTGCCCTTGAAGATTATTACAATTTTGTCAGTAACACTGGTGCGTATCTGTTCATCACAAAAGTACTCCCTAACGCCAGGTGACTTTGAAAGGCTTTTTGAAGTTCAAGAGCCATACAGTGGTAAAAGAGATGCAATATCATCAAAACCACAGGTTTGACAGATGAAAGAAATCCAATAAGACAACTCCTCTTGCATCATTAAACCAAATTACTTTTAATACACAGTAGCTCCTCAGGGTCAAGTGGGGCTCAGAGAGGGTCTGATGAGCCATTAAAGTAACTCCCGTCTTATAGCCGCCTCTGATATGCATGCAGAACAGGCATGCAAAAACTCCATTAAAAGGCATTACGGAGTGGAACGATGCCTAATCAAGCAGGGCTCGAAGGCTTTTGCTTAGTGACTTTCTTCTCACCACAGCTTGCAAGCTGTACCTGAAACTGCTTATAGGACATTATTATGGCAGCAGGCTATAATTATGGATTCTTCATTGGGCCGTTTTGTCACGTTAGAAAAGCACATTTTCTTGATGGGAAGCTGAGTGCCTTCAGAAACGAAAACAATCCCCTGTAAATGTTTCTATATGTGTTCTTTGGATTTTCTGTCAAGGTTTGGTGCCTTAAAGGAATATTCAGGGTTCCTTACAAGTTAAGATCAATCGACAGCATTTGTGTTGATTACTTTAAAAAGAAACAACCCCCGCCCCCCAAAAAGCAAAAACCATTGTTAAGTAAATGAGGCCAATTTTTTAAGGATTAAAAAGCAGAAATGTGAAACTTATAATTGTATGAAAGCACTAGTATTGACTTGTCTGTTAAATGTCTGTTTTTGAGTTGTAAAGCTGTTGCAAAAAAAAAAGAAGTTGCAAAATAAGGTATAATTTCACACAGAAAAGTTTATCAAGTGATTTATTTAATTCTAAAATTGTATAAACTTACAATTTTGAGTTATAAAGTCCGAATTGCATGATATAAAATTGTGATTGTGTTGCGACTCATTATATCATTGAGATATAAACTCCAATTCTAACTTTTTTCTTAGTATTGTGAGTTTATATCTCTTAATTCTGACTTCTGAGAAAAGAAGAATTGCGAGATATATACTTGCAATTTCGAGTTATAAAGTCAGAATTGCGAGATATTTGTAATACGCAATTGCAAGTTTATATCTCACAATTCTGAAAAAATAAGTCAGAATTGAGAAAAATAATTTTATTCTGACATTATAACACGCAATTGCGACTTTAGGCCTATATCACACGATTCTGACTTTATTTTTCACAATTGCCAGTTTATTTTACAATATATATATATTTTTTTTTTTAAAGTCTGAATTGCGAGATATAAACTCGCAATTGTAAGATAAAAAGATGCAATTATTTTTTTTAATGTTTTTATTGTGTGGTGGAAACAAGCTTCTATAATTAAAGGCCAAACTGTAATATCTGATAATATTTCCAAACAAATTATATTATGGAAAATTGTTGCAAAGCAGTTTGTGTGCAAGTACAGAGATCGACCAAAATAAAACAATCAAACAAACAAACAAACAAAAAATACGTCAGGTTGCGGATCTTTGCTTTGAGCAAAAACCTTCCGGTTCCGATTTATAGCCAACCAGTGCATATTACTAATCTTCTAAGGGCCCAGGGCCAAATTATTTGCTGACGGGTCCCCTTTCCCCTGAGCCCGGTGCATGGACCTTATTGAAGGCATAAACAAAATGAAGGACTCCTAATGCCAGTGAATATCTCTTGATCAAGTCTCCATCTCTAGTGCCATAGCAATTTAAATCGGTCCTTCTTTAGAAGCCTTTGCACTTGATGTTTTCACAGCATGTAATATCATTTATCTTTATGAATTTCTTAAAGTTTGTTGCAAGCATGAATCACGCTGTTGACTCTTAACCTGTCTGCCTTAAATGTAAGTGAATGATTCTTAAGATCTTTTTTTTTTTTTGCGGACTACCTCATTACTACTGTGCAGAACACCCAAGTTGAACGGCAGCTGTGCACGGGGGAGAGGAGACGTCAAAAGCATTGATATGCAGCTCTTGACAGGGTCAGGTGAGGGCTGCCGCCTCCTTTCGAAGATATTTTAATTATCTCTCTGTGGATTTGTGTACTATATGATAAGCTTTGTGAGACTTGCGAGGCAGAGCTCAGATTTAGAAAGCAATAAATGTTTTCATCAGTCCCGCGTGGTTACGGGGTCATCTGCAAAATAAGCCTTTGGAAAGATTTCATGAGATGGAAGTTTTAGATAGATACACAACACAATTTCATTAACTGGATTAATGGCTCAATCTATTTGAAAACTCATTTTTGATTGATTTACAATTCATGTACCCTCTGAAAACGTTTTTTTTTTTTGTTCAGTGCAATTGTTTACTTGCTGCGTTTCTTTGTCTAAATCATTTAATAATAGTTTTTTGTATTTTTTTTCTACTTTTTAAAAAAAAAAAGAGATAATAAGAAACAGTGTTATGTGTGCCAAACTGACTGACATTTTAGAGCATGCCTATTCGAAATAATATCACAGATTTAATTGACATTTTTTAATGACTTGTTCATCTAAATCAGCCTGAAAGCAGATTGAGAGTTGGCTCTCATTACTGTTCAAAACAACATCGTGTTGCGTGTGACTTTTCAAAAGATATGCAGATTATTTTTGTGCTTGACATTATGCTGCTATGTTCTTTATTAACATTTTTAAGCATTTCTTTCTCTCTCTGTCTTGGTGAATGTGACTGTTGTCCTTGATGAAATGGGTATTTTTGCATTTGTTTATTGTGTTTTTAATGAGTGCCTGACTTAGGGGATGTACAATTGCAGTACATTTTACAACTATTTTTCTCAAACTGTATTCGTTCTGCATCAGAAAAGAGTATCACTGCACTTTATTTTTTATCAGGGTCACAGAACTGAGGTTTTAATATTTCCATTAATAACCTCACAAACCTTCAGCTTTTATCTTTTTGAGTTCAGTTATTGCTTTGGTGAAGTATAACAATTCATTTTCCATCCCTAAAACCCAAATCAAAGACAATGGCCATTTCATTCCTTTGAGGTATTTCCATTATCTCCTTTCATGTTGTTCTCTGTGCAAACAAAAGTAGTAAGTAGCTTAAAATTCTGCACACAGTAAATATGGTCTCAGAAGTGTTCCCTTGATTAACTAGTTTGAGCTTATGTTTGTTCTTGGGTCCGCTGCAGTTCTGGACTGCACCTATGCTTGTGCTGTCTCCTTGGAAGTAGCCTAGCTATGAGTACGAAACTCATAATTATAACGTGATGTGCATATTGATGTGATGTGCAAGTGATTTTGGTCAGAATAAACTTGCTGTTGAGTTGGTGCTTTTGTCGGAGCAGGATGGCGGTGTACCATATATTAACTACACAAAAATACATCAAGGTTTTAATTGACAATTTAATTAACATTTCCAGAAAATGAAGAACAAAGAATGTGCATCAGGTGAGTTTTGCTTTTTAATGTTTTTGATTAATTTATGAAGCTACTGTAAACTTTATCGTTACATATTATATTGTTATAATACAGTGCCATTATATATTGTTTTGTTGTAAATAAAATATGTAAATAAATACCTATAAATATTGTCGCATTCTCCACGTTTCTCACTGACAAGCCCCCAACCCGTAAAGATTGGGGCTTAAAGAAAATCCCAAGCTTCCCACTTGTATTTATGATTTTGTTCATGTGCGTTCAGCTTGAAAAAATGTACATTTTCAACTTGACTTGAACGCACCATTATTTTCTGCCCATTACTCCGACCTGTAGCTCCCTGTCTCTCCAGAGCAAGATATCAACGAATAGTTTTGATCCGTGCCCATGCCCACTGGCATTCAGTCGCCTATTTTGCGTACACTGGATGTCATGTTGCGTCAAAAGCAAATAGAACCCATTATAATTACTGATGCTGTCGATACTGGATATTGTATACAGATGCGCATTCAGTTTCTGACATACTCCATGCACATAAGTTTGTCGATAAATGGAAAAGTGTGAGAACGTATGCTTTCCTTTGACGCGTCCAATTTAAACAGTTCGTCTCTGTACAGATTTCAGAATGATCAGCAGCACCGGAAACAAGTAGATGGTTTATGTTTATGGCGTCCCGGAACGTGTCGGAGAATTATATGTTTGTTCGGAGCATTTTGTTTTGTAAACGAAGCACATGGAGAGTGCACAAAGAAACTTTTGTTGAAAGATTTAAGCAACCAACTGGATTGGATCTGGCAGTAGCTGCATCACAAACCTTAAAGGTGCTGTATATAACTTTTTACTCTACTAAAGCATAAACATACCATATGTTTGCAGATATTTAGGAAACATACTAAGTTCACATACTCTTTTCTCTGAAAAACACTTCTAGAGCCAGTTATTTTACTTATTATTTTACACGTTCCGTGTTGTCAGTCGGTTTTTGATCTCGCCCACTGCCAGTTCACCCAATAGTGAGTATTTCGACAACCCGGGATACCAGTTGGCAGGAAGTTGCAGTTGTTGCAGCCTTGGAAACGAGCAAACAAACTGGGTCAGAGATTGCAGATTCCACACAACCTAAAAAGCCTCGATATCCATCTAAAAATCTCTATGAACGAGAGCACATTAAAACGCTGATAAATGAACTCATAAACTTACAGCCTCCTTGGCTTTTGTTGTCAAATCTGATCGTTCCTGTTGCTTGTCCTCAAACTGGCAACCCAGTTTGAGTGGGTGTCGAGTCTGAGGAGGAGGGGGCGGGAGAAACAACGATCTCTGATATTTTGAATTTGGACTGCAGTACCGATTTTGACCACTAGTCATTCTTACAGACAGGACCCTTTAAGTAAATGATTTCATAATGCTTTGTCTGTAAATTACGTTTACGAAAATACGTACTCACACGCAATGGCGAGTGGCCATTGATACTGTTTCCTATGCAATGACGTTAGCCAATCATAACAGTGGCCATTTACTGAGAAGACTTAAAGGAGAGATCGTTTAAGGGAACAACGATCAGAGATCGTTGTTCCCTTAAACAATTTTTTAAGACAGAAGGACATTTATGTTGAATGAATGTTGAAAATAATCGTTCTTCCTCATATATATATATATATATATATATATATATATATATGTGGTTCTGTGGAAGTATCAGAACAGGCTCAGCTAATGTGAGTTTGGGGACAAGGCTGTTTGTTTGACTGACCAATGACAGATGGTGGGAGTTTGCAACCTGTAAACCTGTTTGAAGACCTGCAGAAAACCTATTGTTCATTATTTTTCCAGTTCTGTTTGCTGCCGCTCAATGCTCATACAACAATTTAGGAAAAACTAGTCACACATAAATTGCAGATCAACCTGTATTTCCTTTCTTTTTCTCTGTTTTCTGCAGATTTTTTTTAAATTTTGTGACCTGTTTGGGGACATTTTGCTCAAAAGATTTTGCAGATCTTAATGATGGAGGCTTTCTTGCTTGAGCTGGTGCTGACTGCACCATGAATCATCGCTCTTCCACTTTACTCATCCAGGTTACATTTACATTTTATTAATCTCTCTTTACCTTTCAGCTTTTTCTTTTCTTTTTTTTTTTCTTTTACAATAGCCATATTTTGAAGGCAAGCCATGTCTTTTATTGGTGAATGTTGTTGATAAATGTAAGGTAATAATTGAACAACATATATATTTTTTCTCTCCTTTGGATTGCACACTTTTTCAGTCTTTTTTTCTGTAGCAAATATTACTAAAGCTGGTAGAGGTTAGATAGATACTGTAGATTAAGTACTTTTGAACACTGAGACTATTAGCTACATTACATTTACATACTTTTATTCAAAGCATCTGACATTGCATTCAAAGTATGCACAATGCATCAGTTGGGGCTATGACCTTGGCATTGCTAGCGCCATGCAAGACTGTTTGAGCTACAAGAAGTTTTTGAGGTTACTGCTCATATTTGCTGAGTATTCCTCCCTATCTAAAGTGTAAGTAAACAGTAGAGCATGGTGCTAGCAACACCAAGGTCACGGGTTTGATTTCAATGAACTGTGTAAATGCATGTCTTCAATGGAATGTAAGTCACTTTGGATAAAAATGTCTGCTAAATGCATTTTATATGCATATGATATATACAAATATAAGTAAAGTCGTTTTTTCCTTCTAGCTTTGCCATATTGTCTGAGGTCAGTGTTGCCCTTATGAGTGCTGTTCTTGGCTGTTCTGAAAAGTGCTGTTTACAGCATTCTCTGAAATACAATGCCATCTCAGCAGTGGCCGCAACATCCCTGGCCCTGTGTGTATGTATGTGTGTGTGTGTTAACTGATACTCTCCTAGATTCAGCTATAACACCCCAAACAACAAGGCTTCAACATAACCAACAAAGGGCTAGACAGAGAATGTAAAGGATCCTCAGCTTGTTTGTTTTTTTCTTTTCGGAAGACGCTAAAAGTATATGAGAGCTCCACTGCATGCAGTCTCAGACTGATGTCCTTACACAAGGAGAAAGACATTAGCAGCTGAGGCATTTAACATCTGCTGATATGAGAGGTAGTCTGATATGTCTGACATGCTGATCCATTACCACAGGTCATGACATCCTTTGACCAATTTCCTCACATCTTTATGCATTTTCTCTGGTATTTTAGCAATACGACAGAGATGGCGTGAGCCCCTGACATTCGTAAAGAAAAAATAATATAGGCTACTTTTTTTTTACCTCATGTTAAGGAGCACAACATTTTGATTCTTGGAGCAAAGGGCTGTCTAATATGTGTTGCCGTGAGGCAGACTGATAGATGAACAGATGGGAACAGTTATTTATAGACCCCATTATCACAGTCCATCAAACACTCATTTATGCCACATGCAATAAGATAACGCAAAAATGCCCCCGTCTCTGACTTTAAGCCCATAGCTAAACCTTATATGCGTTTGACGGGCTTCCTTACCCTTTAAATTCGATGGCTATGACTACACAACTAAATCTGTTTACAGTGGTTGGCGCTGGTCTCTGGTCGTGCCCGTGTTGTTGCTGTGTATTGTATGCTGTGTCTCTAGGGAAAGTGAGAGATGCTGAAATGCCTCCCTGACATTTACTGAAGGATCATACTCTGGGAGGATATGCTCTGCTTTTGTCAAATGAGGTTAAAACCCATTGACATTTTGTAGGCTGCTGGATACCATCTGTGGCGACGGTCTCTCGCTGGTCTCTCTCTCTTTCCACTCCGGGTTAAAAACACAGTGACATTTGCCCGGCATGTCAAGCGCTTGCCTTTTGCCCCTTACCTTGTGTCCATTTCAAACATATGGTATATCAAGTAAGAATTAGTCTAATCTTCCTTTTTTTTCTTTCTGTTTCCTTAAACGCTTTCGTTCTTTCACTGCCACGAGCATGAAGATGTAATTGGAAGCAAGTTGGATGGAGATCTCTCTTCCCAGAAGTATCTGGCTCAAACAAAGCTGAGAGCGCAATATTTAATCTTTTCCTGTCAGGTCAGCTGTTTCTGAACACCTAAATCTTTTCACAGACTTGTAAAACAGGCTTTCTGTCTTGGTTTAATCTAAATGCCTCAAACTGTGTGAATCACTCAAGTCAGAATGAAGCATCCCCATGTGAATATAATCAGTAAACATTAGTCTAACGTGATCGTTCCCAGCTAGGGGTATGTGTACAGTATAGCTATTTTAAACTCTTTTATTACAAATTTTTTTATTTTACTTTAATATTTAGATACTTAATAATGGTACTTAAAAATGGATAATCATCTTCCATATGGTGTTCCATTTTAAAATCACTTTATTCAGATGCATTGTGCAGTAGACGGTTAGTCTAATGATTTCTAAAATTTTATTAAAGTAAGGGTCAGTAAGATGTTTTTGAAAGAAGTCTCTTATGCTCTCCAAGGGTGAAGTTTGATCAAATATACAGTAATATTATTGCAATTATTTTAATTTAAAATAACTGTTTTCTGTTTGATTATATTTTAAAATGTAATTTATTCCTGTGATATCAAAGCTGAATTTTCAGCAGCTGCTGCGTTCACGGCATGTCGTAATTACAGCAGTCTTGAAATGACAACATGTGATGTTCTATTCTGAGCTGAGCCTCGGACAGGGAATTATGCCTTTCTATGGCACCACTATCAAGGCCTGAATAAATCTGCAGCGGTCAGGTCAGGTCAGGTCAGCGGTCGCATATTATAAAAATTCCATTCTTACAAACTGTAATTACGAGCTCTACGAGAACATGAACGCTTTTTTCAACTTGAAATCTCGTAATTATGGTCATTTCAACATGGCGTGAACGCACCTTTACTCCAGTCTTCAGTGCCACATGATCCTTCAGAAATCATTCTAATATGCTGATTTGCTCCACAAGAAACATTTATTGTTATCATTTTTGTTGTTGTTGGGGAAACCGTGATGCACTTTTTTCAGAATTCTTTAATTAGGAATGAAAAAAGCAGCATTTATTTGAAACTTTTTTGTAACAATATGAAAGTTTTTACTGTCACTTTTGATGAATTTAATGTATTCTTGCTGAATAAAATAATTAATTACAAAAAAAAAAGTCTTATTGACCCCAAACCTTTGAACGGTAGCATATATTATTTGGTGACACTTTGGTATAGTTTTTGTTTAAAAGTTACTTTAATAATACTGGCTGTAATAAACACTAGACAAATGGAGTAAAACAAGAACAGGTGTAAACTAATTAAGAACCATGGAAACGAACTAAAACCAGGCAGGCAAAATGGGAACAGAACACAGAGAAAAAAAAAGGTGTTAGTTAGTTAGTAATTAATTAGTTAATAAAAAGTCATTTAAAGTTTGTTGTTGCTGAAGTACTTGTGCCTTACTTATAGGGCTGTAGGAGTACATAAGATAAAAGATTTGGGGAAGACTGGTCTAACACATTCAGCTATCCTACACATGCTGTAGCCTATTTGTTTGGAATATTTTGGCCAAGATGAAAAAAAAAAAAAAAAACTTGTCTAATATTTTCACCAATTAAAAGCAAACATGACATAAACATCGCCGGTTATACTTGTTACCGTCCTAAACGGTTGCATGGGCATGTGTGTTTGAGTTGATGCAAATGTTTTGCCCTGTGGTGAATTTAGCTGTACACAGGAGGCCTGGCATCATGCAGATGTGTAAGCAGGATTAAACAGTGTTTGCAGAACTATGGGGCTGCTCCCTGCCCTGAGAATCCTGCAGAGAGAAAGAGAAAGGCCCATAGAAGAGCTTGGTACTGTCACTCTAGTGTGGTGATGAATGGAAGCAGAGCACTGTTTAATTGATCTACAAGCTGTGCGGGGCAGCAGGGAGGCCTGTGCCTTCAGGCAGAGCGACACTGTAAATGTAACGCTTGCATACATGAGCCCTCGTCGCCACTGATCCTATACTCTTGATTCTCTGGTCCCTGATTCTCTCATGTTCTCCTCACTGTATACATAGGTTTTCAGGGAATTTAAGTTGGAGTCTTTAGTTGAATAAGAAAACAATTATTTTCAAAATGTTTTATTTACATGGTATTATGTGCTTCATCTTGCTTAAAATGCCACAAATAACCTCAACATTGATAATAACACAAGGTAATCATTCTAAACGTGATGACAAAATCAACATCAGTTCTAATAAAATGTCAAATAATGCAACATCGTTCATTATTTTTGCTCTAGTGTGTGCTGAGAAGTTGATTTTTACCCTTAATTAATTATTGTAATGAATGCATGATCAATTATGGTAATGAATAAGTAGTGTAGTTGCAGTTTTATTTAAAAAATAATACTACTATAAAAAAAATCCAACCTGCTATGCTTGTTGGTTTCATTTTTGTAATAGGAAAGCTAAATTTGATAGAAATGCTAAATAGTTAAGTAAACCAAAGAAAGCAACAACAGTAATTAAGTAAATCTTTTCAGCTTTAATTAATTGAGCTAAGAATTATTTTTATAACTAATTATATTATTTTGTCTTATTTTTATTATGACAGTGCTCACTACCTCCCGTATCTCTCCATGCTCATTCTGCTCTCCTCTCATTACAGACGGATTTTAGGAGCCAACCTCTTTTAGAGGAGAGGATCAATACACAGACAGCCCTCACATGTGCTCATTTCTCTGATATAGCCTCACCACTGCCATCAGTACACCTCATGAACAATGGTCACCTCATATGAGCTTCTAATGCCCTGGTGCCCTATTTTAATGATCTACATCCACTACACATAGAGGAGGAAACCATGAGGAGTGAAAATAGTTGCACCACTTTTTACAACAAAATGTCTTGTTTCCCAGTAAAAATATCTAAACATGCTTAAAACAAGATTAATTTACTTGCGAAGCAAGATAATAAGACTGGACTCTTGATTTTATTGTTTTTGGTGAATTGTGCTTAAAAGGGTAGCCTGTTTACGGTATAGAGTATTTACATATTAATGGGAAGTTTAAAGCGCAAACAAGCCATCTTTTTATTTAGGCAGCAGCTAAGTTCAAATACCGATGGATGCTCTCTACGCTAATGCAAATGGCGAAAGATGCTATCTACACTAAATGTAAATAGCAACAAAAGTATTTTGTTTGCAAAGTGCAAACAGCATTAAATGCTGTACACTAAGAGTAAATATCAGTATTCTCTGTGTTAAAGTGTAAATAGAGGCAAATACTTTTTGCACCTCATTGCAGACATCCCACCCTGCAAAAACTCATTTCCGGGAGATCGGCATCCCATAACACCCCCCAACCATAATATTCAATAGTATTTGTGTGCCGAAAGGGAAAGTGATGTAGAGTGTGACAAAAAAAAAGAAAAAAAAAGTCAAGGGTCTCCACAAAATTCAGAAGACAGATTTGGAACAAGTGATAATCCCAGGTGAAACAGTAATGCGTCTTGGCTGATCGGTTCACCGAAAAAATATTTTAATATCAGGTTGAAACAGGCTTTCTCTCTCACTTGCTTAATTTCTGGGATATTGTGTATAATATGCATGCGTCAGGGAGCTGTATCAATACTGTACCTGATAAACACTTTTCCCCCTTTAAATTCTCGTTTGGCACTTTATTCCCACTTTTTGAATATTTTCTTCGAAATTTATTCTTTAATATTTTTATTTAAAATAAACGCCTCTCCGAGCTGATATGCTTTGGGAAAAGGGAGAAGAATGAATTAGGAAAAAGTCGGATTCAAACTCGGGTCGGTCAAGCTAACACCACCCACCTTAAAGGATTAGTTCACTTTTAAAAAAACTTTTGCTGATAATTTACTCACCCCCATGTCATCCAAGATGTCCATGTCTTTCTTTCTTCAGTCGAAAATAAATTAAGGTTTTTGATGAAAACATTCCAGGATTTTTCTCCATATAATGCACTTTACTGGCTACCAAACGGTTCAAGGTCCAATTGACAGTTTCAGTGCAAACTGCAAACTGTTCAAATGGTTTTAAATGACACCAGACGATGAATAAGGGTCTTATCAAGCGAAACGATCGCTCATTTAAAAAAAACAAAACAAAGTTTAAGTTTTATAAGCTCACATGCTCGCGTCGCTCTGTTCTGTGTGACTCTCCTGTTCGAACTCGTTCATCAAAATGAACAAATCTTTTTCCGAGTCAATTCGTTCATTTCGGTCGTTAAATGAATCAAATGACTCGTAAAAAGATTTGTTCATTTTGATGAAAAGGATTTTTAAAACTAATCCTTTAATAACTCTGTAATTGTGTCTCAATCAGACAATGGTGGCCGGAGTTAGTTTAAAAAACCTAAGGCGGGGTATTTACATATACTTTTTGTTTTATTTAAATTAGACTCATAATATTTTGCACTTGCAAATTTGCAAAAAAATATTTAGCACAATTAACTTAATTTCCCCCCAAAAATTAAAGGAGATGTTTGGGTATATTTTCTAGGGCGTTTCATTGCTCATTTGAAATACTTAACCCTGAGTCATTCTAAACCCCAGATAAACAGAATCTTGGGTTATTCATGTGGACGTTTCTCACTGTACATTTCTAAACCCTGTGCTAACATTCTTTTTTGCATATTGGTAGTGTCAGTGTCATTTATTGGACAAATGCAGCACTTCTATATTAGGTGTGAAACCTTTCTCCACCCGGAGTTTAAAGTGGGGTTTTGGATGACGTGTGTAAAAACCCTTCTGCCAATCATGGCATAATAGGGCATATATGCAGATGCATGGTTTAGTCAAGCGCACTTTCTGCATTTTAAAGAGCCAGTTCAGTTGTCTGGATTGCTGTGGTGGAACAGTGCTGATACAAAGTACGGCGGATTGTGATAGTCTGCAGCCACTGAATGTTTTGTTAGTTACCTGATTTGCATAGTTTCTTTAGTGGATTGGGTTCTAAAACAATGCAGATAGTGAATGGCTATGTCAGTGGCCGATAATCATGAAATCACCCCTGAAAGTAGCGGACTAGAATTTTTTTTCTTTCTGTTAATATTGAGATAAAGATTCCCAGGACATCCCTGAGTATGTGGATTTTTATATTAGTTGTGATATTCGTGTGGGA